>NC_090173.1:8735427-8805427 GCF_024679245.1 Pseudorasbora parva | reverse complement strand
AAACTAATATTTAGTTGTATGACCACAGCTTTTTAAAACTGCTTGACATCTGTGTGGCATGGAGTCAACCAACTTGTGGCACCTCTCAGCTGTTATTCCACTCCATGATTCTTTAACAACATTCCACAATTCATTCACATTTCTTGGTTTTGCTTCAGAAACAGCATTTTTGATATCACCCCACAAGTTCTCAATTGGATTAAGGTCTGGAGATTGGGCTGGCCACTCCATAACATTAATTTTGTTGGTTTGGAACCAAGACTTTGCCCGTTTACTAGTGTGTTTTGGGTCATTGTCTTGTTGAAACAACCGTTTCAAGGGCATGTCCTCTTCAGCATAGGGCAACATGACCTCTTCAAGTATTTTAACATATGCAAACTGATCCATGATCCCTGGTATGCGATAAATAGGCCCAACACCATAGTAGGAGAAACATACCCATATCATGATGCTTGCACCTCCATGCTTCACTGCCTTCACTGTGTACTGTGGCTTGAATTCAGAGTTTGGGGGTCGTCTCACAAACTGCCTGTGGCCCTTGGACCCAAAAAGAACAATTTTACTCTCATCAGTCCACAAAATGTTCCTCCATTTCTCTTTAGGCCAGTTGATGTGTTCTTTGGCAAATTGTAACCTCTTCTGCACATGCCTTTTTTTTAACAGAGGGACTTTGCGGGGGATTCTTGAAAATAGATTAGCTTCACACAGACGTCTTCTAACTGTCACAGTACTTACAGGTAACTCCAGACTGTCTTTGATCATCCTGGAGGTGATCATTGGCTGAGCCTTTGCCATTCTGGTTATTCTTCTATCCATTTTGATGGTTGTCTTCCGTTTTCTTCCACGTCTCTCTGGTCTTGCTCTCCATTTTAAGGCATTGGAGATCCTTTTAGCTGAACAGCCTATCATTTTTTGCACCTCTTTATAGGTTTTCCGCTCTCTAATCAACTTTTTAATCAAAGTACGCTGTTCTTCTGAACAATGTCTTGAACGACCCATTTTCCTCAGCTTTCAAATGCATGTTCAACAAGTGTTGGCTTCATCCTTAAATAGGGGCCACCTGATTCACACCTGTTTCTTCACAAAATTGATGACCTCAGTGATTGAATGCCACACTGCTATTTTTTTGAACACACCCCTTTCAACTAATTCAACTAATTGCCCAATTGCACAGCCTTAAGAGCGTGCATATCATGAATGCTGGGTCTCATTTGTTTTCTGAGAATCTACTGAACCTACTGGTAACTTGTTTGCCACGTAGCAATAAAAAAATATACGAAAAACCTTGATTATTCTGGTTAGTCACATTGTACTGCTATTATTTTGAACAAGACTGTATATATATATATATATATATATATATATATATATATATATATATATATATATATATATATATATATATATATATATATATATATATATATATATATATATTGTTTGGGAAAAAAAGTGTTTATAGAATATATATATATATATATATATATATATATATATATATATAGTTAGGTGAATAACAGTTTAGGACACAAGACCAGTTGTGAAAAATGAAGACTGAGTCAGGAGTGCAATTATTTAAAGAAAAATGACTGAAGAATAGTCTGCAGTTTCATCAGCAGAAGCTTCAAGTTTCAATCCCAGTCACACAACAATCTTATAGACACTTACTCCTTCAACTCTTATTTAAGTGTTAACTCTAAAAATATTTAGACTTAGCTTTCACATGGTCTCTTAACCAGTTTCAGATCATGTCTGTTCATTATTCATTTGTTTTTAGAAAAGTCAGCTGTGTTGGTTTGGTTCTCATATCATTGCTTTGTTTTGTTTCAGCTTTAGCATCGACCATCTAGAATAAGCTATGCTATATCTTTAGTTTAAGTAACTCACTTAACCTTTATTATTAACCGTTATTATCCAGACTTTCCAACCCGATCTCACGGTAATTTGTATGTATTTTACGAGGTGGCTAATTTGTACAAATTTGTATTATTTTTTTTAGCTAAATCGTACATATTTGACGAGTCAATTTCTATAATTTTGTACGAATTACCTACTTCAAACCCCGCCACTAACACCTACCCATCATTGCAGTATAGACAAATCGTATGAATTCATACGAGTAAGGTTGTACAAAATCATACAAATTAGCCACATTTACATGTACGTTCAAATTGGCCGTGTGATAGCATTGAACTTCCTCCGGAGACTTCAAAAGCGGTCCTCATCTTTAGTCCCCAACATGTCTTGAAATGATCCCATGTCCAATGGCCTGCAGAAGTGAAAACTATGAGAGTTGATTAGTTCAATATATACCACAGTTTTACCATGTTGCTGATGTAAATTAATGTTTTGTTCTGGTCTCCACATAAGTTAATGAAAATGACCTCATGGTCTCAGCCGGCTCTTGAAAGCCCATTCCCATCATTTGATTATGATGGGAATGGGCTCTCTTTCCTCAGGGTGTCCTTTGGCATTAAAGGGTTAGTTCACCCAAAATAGGGTTAGCACACCCAAAATAGGGTTAGCACACATCGGCAAACTAGATAGACAAGTCGTCGCCCCATAACCAGAATTACATCACAGTGACCTCATAGGCCACCGAAAAGCGTCTTCAAGTCTGGTGTCGTCTGCAGAAATGTCCATCTCCGTTATAGGCATGAACAGATCTGGTACACACACACACACACACACACACACAAAACTTCAGAGAATACCGGTTTCCTCCAAGGTTGAGAACATCTTAACTAACTATAAACAAAACATTTCTCCAAAACATCCTGATAACAAGTGCTTTCACTCAGTGAGAGGTACAGACAATATTACAGGCAATATTCATCTGGAGTCTTTAGTGTTTCAGTAAAAGGAAATATAAAATATAATAAATTAAATGAAAGTCAAATTCATATTTCATATTTCAACACACACACACACACACACACACACACACACACACACACACACACACACACACACACACACACACACACACACACACACACACACACATTAAGACCCAGTTTATTGAAGAGACACACACGTTTGAATCACACATTTAATGTTTGTCTCTGATGCCATTAAACACTGATGATAAAAATGAGTGTGTAACTAAAAACACTGACAGTGATCAGAGGAAAATGTCTGATGTGTTTGATCAATAGGACGAGTGTCATAATTCCTAATAATCTGTGATTGGTTCACTCTTGATCATTATATGAAGATCAGAATAAAAGCAGCTGTTGATTGTGTCTCATCAGCTCCTGTGATTCTGGATCCAAACACTGCAAATGCACAACTCATCCTGTCTGAAGATCTGACCAGTGTGAGATTGAGTTCATATCAACCTCTTCCTGATAATCCAGAGAGATTTGACATCTGTTAAACAGAAGCTTCAGTGTGTGAGAGTGTATCTGACGGAGGAACGGTGTCATTCTCTGATCCTGTAACTAACACACATCTACACACATTCACAACCACCTTCACTCACACACTCTTTCCTTTCTTTGATTGGTTTGACTCTCTGAGGATCTTACAGGTCAATAGTCAGAGAACGTTACACCTGTAGATTTAGATCAAACTGCTATTATTTTTTTCTTACAGCGATCTATGTTTGTACGTGTAAAACCTCTCAGAAATGTTTTTAAAGGGATAGTTCACCCGAAAATTACAATTCTGCCATAATTCACTTGCATAAACAACTCTTTTTGTTACTGTTGAGAGACTAACAACCCCCCCGAGTCACACTCCCAGA
Organism: Pseudorasbora parva; assembly: GCF_024679245.1. NCBI lineage: Eukaryota > Metazoa > Chordata > Actinopteri > Cypriniformes > Gobionidae > Pseudorasbora > Pseudorasbora parva. The sequence continues at coordinate 8,801,679 of NC_090173.1, read as the reverse complement.
GAAATGCTCTCAGACAGCAAATGCAGTGAGTTTGCTTCCTTCTTCTCAGAGAAAATCAAAAATATCAGAAAGGCGATCAGCACATCCTCTAGTTGCTCTGGGGTCAGTCAGATCATACCAAACCCTCAGAAAATTACTATGTCTGATTTCGAAACAATTGACGGTAAAATTTTAGAAGACACAGTACAGCATCTTAAAACATCAACCCTGCGCCCTAGACACACTCCCCACTTCTTTCTTCAAAAGTGTGTTTAACTGTTTAGAAGCAGATCTCCTAGAAGTGGTGAACTCCTCACTTCTCTATGGGACTTTTCCAACCGCCCTTAAAACCGCAATAGTTAAGCCTCTTCTGAAAAAGAGAAATCTGGATAACTCCATACTGAGCAACTACAGACCAATCTCAAATCTCCCCTTCATAGGCAAAATCATTGAAAAAGTTGTTTTCAATCAGTTGAACAAATTCTTAAACTCAAACGGATTCTTTGACAATTTTCAATCTGGTTTCCGACTGCATCACAGTACAGAGACAGCGCTCATAAAGATTATAAATGATATTCGCTTAAATACTGATACAGGCAAAACATCAATTCTGGTTCTACTCCACCTCAGTGCTGCATTCGACACTGTTGACCACAACATACTTCTAGACAGGCTGGAAAACTGGGTCGGGCTTTCTGGGATGGTCCTCAGATGGTTCAGATCATACTTAGAAGGGAGAGGTTATTATGTGAGTATAGGAGACCATAAGTCTGAGTGGACATCCATGACATGCGGAGTCCCACAAGGGTCAATTCTTGCACCTCTCCTGTTTAACCTGTATATGCTGCCACTGAGCCAAATAATGAAAAAGAACAATATTGCTTACCACAGCTATGCTGACGACACCCAGCTCTACTTAGCACTGTCACCTAATGACTACAGCCCCATTGACTCCCTGTGCAAATGCATTGATGAAGTTAACGACTGGATGTGCCAAAACTATCCTCAGGCTTATCTTAATTTATTTTAAGGCTAAAGGTCTAATAACAAAAAATCAAGTCAGGAATCTGAGTTTTGGTAGTAATGTCAAAGCAATAACTAAATCAGCATACTATCATCTGAAAAATATTGCAAGAATTAGATGTTTTGTCTCCAGGCAAGACTTAGAGAAACTGGTTCATGCTTTCATCACCAGTAGGGTGGACTATTGTAACGGCCTTCTCACCGGCCTTCCTAAAAAGACCATTAGACAGCTGCAGCTCATAACGCTGAAAAACCAGAAAATATGACCATATCACACCAGTCCTCAGGTCTCTACACTGGCTTCCAGTTACATCTAGGATCAATTTTAAAGTACTCCTACTTGTTTATAAATCACCCAATGACCTAGGACCTCAATACATCGCAGATATGCTGATTAAATACAAACCCAACAGATCACTCAGATCAGCAGGATCAAGTCAGTTAGAAATACCAAGAGTTCACTCAAAGCAAGGAGAATCTGCTTTTAGCTATTATGCCAGCCGTAGTTGGAACCGGCTTCCTGAACAGATCAGATGTGCTCCAACAGTAGCCACATTCAAATCCAGACTCAAAACACATCTGTTCAGCTGTGCATTTACTGAATGAGCACTGAGCACTGTATGTCCGACTGATGTTATCTATGCAGCATCTTTTTAATCTTTTTATAACCGTTTTAGTTTAGCTTTGTTCTTATCTTTGGTCATTGTTATTTTATATATATATATCATAATTTTATTCTTTTTAATTCTCTTTACAACTGTATATTTCTATTTCTTATGCATCTGTTGATTATTATTTTTGGTTAGGGCTGTCTGACTGGAAGAGATTGGAAGAGGAGAGCAGTATGTTTCGCTTCATTCTGCTTGTGTTAGCAGACAGTGAAGCGGACTCAAGAAAGGGGAGTCCCTGCGGGGCAAAGGTCACGTCCCCTACATGAGACCATCTTAGACCGACTTGTAAAGTCCAGGAGACATTGCAAACCTGCTCCATCTCTTCCATCTCAGACAGGGGTACCCGCACAGCAAAATCCTCAGTGTTAAATGAACACTGCTGGTGTCCATATGAGTCCGTCCACCACTCAGAGTGTTAAAAAGTAACACCGAGTCAGTGTTGAAGTTAATGAGATAATTAAGTGAGCATTAATGATGAACACCTGCTGTTAATAAGCTGTTGCCTGATGAAAACAAGCAGAATTATTAAAGGAAAGAGAAACACAAGAACTACAACTGACAAATCAACTGAAGATAAAAGAAGACAATGAATCTCTAAAGATCTCATCAGAGGATTTAACAACTTAATGAATGTTGTTTTTAAATTTATCCACTCTGAGACCCCTTTTCAGAAAATATCAGATTCATGTTTCCAAAACGCCAGATCCGTGTGGACGAAATGCTGATACGATACAAAATGTATACGTATACAGCTGAATGCGTCTCTGTGTGGACTGGGCGTGAGTGTGGACTCATTTGAACACCAGCAGTGTTCATTGAACACTGAGGATTTTGCGGTGCGAATTTACAATCAGGCAGATAGGGGTCTATTTATCACCATTATATTATCATTTAAAAAAATATATTTCTCTTTAGAACTAATTGTCCCTGTTTTTATTTTAATTCTTACTCTTTATGGTATTCTTATTTCTTATGCATGTTATCACTATTCTAATTAATTTCTATGTAAAGCAGTTTGAATTGCCATTGTGTATGAAATATGCTATACTAATAATCTTGCCTTGCCCTCATGTTGTTCTAATCCTGTATGAGTTTCTTTCTTCTGATGAACACAAAGCTTTTGAAGAGTGTGTGTAATCAAACAGTTTCTGATCACCGTGACTAGTATGAAATAAATGACCATAATAAAGAACAAAAAGGTGTGTCCAAACTTTAGTCTGTATATTTCCTCCATGAACATTGACTTGCCGTTAGTGATAGACAGTGTCAGTCATGTTGAGCTGGTGCGTCTCCTCTCCTCTCTCTCAGAAAAGGCTGGATGTGAGGAACAGATAGAGGAAAGAACAGGATGTCTGACGGAGAGCAGGGCGATGGGGGCGGGGAATTGTCCGGAAGGAGCAGAGGGACGTTGAGCAAGCATTCGCTTTGAGTGATGGGCGGCAGGAAGTGTGGGCGTCGGTCTCTCCTCTTTTGCCCCTCCCATTTATACACTGGCTCCGCCCTGATGCCACGCCCACCAGAGTCGCTCCAGTGTCGTTCTGTGGTTTGTTTCCTCTTCCTGTCTGTTATTTCTAAACTCTGTATCCACCGGCTGAGATCTGAGGTCTCGTCTCGCATTGTTGCGTGTTTATTTTTGTTTTTTCTCGTCACCTGTCCACGCCAAACTTCTTCAAACAAGTACTCTTCCTTTTCAGTCCTGATTCTCACGTCTCTGCTGCGGGTCCTCGCTGTAGCGTTTAGCTGTCCGTCGTGATGCCAGTGCTGAACGCTGACTGTTTGCGGCTGTTTATTCATGGATATCTCATTATCTTTCTGAGGCTTTGCATGTAACATTTTGGGTAATACCCTGTCTCGTGTCTGAATGCATTTGAGTCCGTTTGCGTTTCGTTGAGGTCGACCTTTTAACGGGTCAGGGCGGTCAACAGACTGACCCGATGTGTTTTGGGTCGTGTTTAGGACTGAACGCAGGCGACGATGAGGTGGTAAACTAGCAGACAGACCTGTCAAACCCACCGTACGAAAGAGTGGGGCGGGTCGGAGGTTAACCATGTGACGCTTCCCACCGTCCTCACTAGTTTTGACGATGATCCCGAACCCAGCAGAACACCCTGGAGTTTTGTCCATGCTGGAGTCTGGAGGAAGAACAGAGATCAACATTTTCAACTCCAGAAAAGCCACGATCACAGATTAAAATAATTTAGATTCAAATGAATCACTCTAAAAAAAAAAAAAGCTAAGTTATTTTTTAACCCAAATGGGTTCAGTCTGTTGGGTTATTTCATTGGTGTTACATGTTTTTAAGAGTGCCTGACGTTTAGAAGAAAAAGTTAAATAAATAACAACGATTATTAATTAATAAAACATTGATATGTGTATATAAATAAAATATTTAGTAAAACAAATATGTACATAGCCTACATAAATAGATTATTATGACAATGCATAATGATGAATATATTTACCAAAAATATATAGACATAATAATAATATACATTTTCCATAGTATAAAATGGGTCTTTATACTAAAAATGGGGGTCCATTGCACAGGGATAAACATGTCTGATTGTCAAAGAAAGAAATGACTTTTCTTTGATTGACTTGCAATTATAAAAAAGCATGATGGTATCTCCGTGTTTTTGGGGCATATATTACCACATTGATTGTTTTAGACTCTAATGGCAATAATGTAAAAACAGTGACAATAAATATGGTGATCACACAGTACCATGGTATATATATTCAAGTAAACATTGTATTTCCATGTACTTCTAGTAAAATGGAGTGACATTTCTGAATTCAATTATTCTGGAAGCAGCACCATAAATGATGACGAGAATAAAGCTGATACAAACACTAAACAGAGAGACACAGCAACAGAAGAGAATGAGATGAAGAGAGCAACAGTCTGGTTTAGAAAGAGAAGCTTAATAATAAACAAACATCTACCTGATGAAGATGAGGTCAGATTTACACACAGATCAGCATGAAGAGCCACTTACACTCTGACGGCTTCCTCTCTTATCAGACACACTCAGCATCTGTTGCCATGGAGTCCTGCAAGACCAATCAGCATCTCTCAATCTCTCTCTCTCTCTGTCTCTCTTTCATGTCGTGCCCTTCACCAGCATGAAGCATGTGCAGCTCGCCTCTCTTTCTGTCCATCAATTATGAAACAGACGGCAGGACAGAAGCTCTGACCAGCACAGTGAACTCACTCAAAATCCATTTGATTTCAGTCAAGAAACAGACTAAAGATAATAGAGACAATTAAAAGCAGTCACTGGCCGCTATTTTTTTGTTTTGTTTGTTTTTTTACATTTAATTTATTTTATTTTATTATTCATGTTTATTCATTCATTTTTATTATTTTATTACACTATTTTTATTATTCATTTACAACATTACACTCAATATATGTTTTGCTTTGTTTTATTATTTTATTATTATTTTCAACATTATGCACTAGATTTTTGACTGTTATTTAATTTTATTTCCATCATTATAGCCCTAGGTCCAGGCTCTGTTCCAGAAAAAGAAAATCCAGAATCTTCCACATTCTCCAGGTTGAGCACCACACTAACCCCAGCACTAAAGAGGAGGCAGAGGAGGAAGAAAAGGCCCTCCTATGAGCATCCTGCCGGGATCTTTAATTCAGTGATCTCAGCACCCTCATGTTCAGTAGTTCTATATGGCCAATTCCAGTGTCTTATCCAGCTCCTGAGCAAAGTCAAGTGTGTGATCCAGCCAATGATCCAACTCCATAGTCCATCTCATCCCCTGAGCCCACTCCAGTGTCCCCCTAAGATCCTCAGCCTGCTCTGGAGTCCCCCCATGCTCCTGAGCCTGATCCGGAGTCCGCCCCAGCCCCTCGAAAGTGCTCTCCAGCTACTGAGCCCTCTTCAGAGTCCTCTCCAGCTACTGAGCCCACTCCAGAGTTCTCCCCATTCCCTGAGCCCACTCCGGAGTCCGCCCCAGCCCCTGACCCCACTCCAGAGTCCACCCCATTCCCTGAGCCTGCTCAGGAGTCCTCCCCAGCTCCTGAGCCCACTCCAGAGTCCTCTCCAGTCCCTGGGCCCACTCCAGAGTTCTCTCCAGCTCCTGAGCCCACTCCAGAGTCCTCCCCAACCCCTGAGCCCACTCCAGAGTCCTCCCCAACCCCTGCTGCACCTCCTAAGCCTGCTACAGAGTCCGCCCCAGCCCCTGATCCTGCTTCAGCTCCTAAGCCTGTTCCAGAGTCCGTCCCATCCCTTGAGCCTGCTCCAGAGCCTGCCCCATCCCCTGAGCTTGCTCCAGAGTCCATCCCATCCCCTGAGCCTGCTCCAGAGTCCGCCCCATCCCTAGACCCTGCTCCAGAGTCCACCCCATTCCTTGAGCCCACTCCAGAGTCTTCTCCAGCCCCTGAGCCCACTCCAAAGTCTTCTCCAGCTCCTGAGCCCACTCCAGAGTCTTCTCCAGCCCCTGCTGCACCTTCTAAGCCTGCTACAGAGTCCGCCCTAGCCCCTGATCCTGCTTCAGCTCCTAAGCCTGTTCCAGAGTCCGTCCCATCCCTTGAGCCTGCTCCATAGCCTGCCCCATCCCCTGAGCTTGCTCCAGAGTCCGTCCCATCACCTGAGCCTGCTCCAGAGTCCGCCCCATCCCTTGACCCCGCTCCAGAGTTCGCCCCATCCCCTGAGCCCACTCCAGAGTCTTCTCCAGCCCCTGAGCCCACTCCAGAGGCTTCTCCAGCCCCTGCTGCACCTCCTAAGCCTGCTACAGAGTCCTCCCCAGCCCCTGATCCTGCTTCAGCTCCTAAGCCTGTTCCAGAGTCCGTCCCATCCCTTGAGCCTGCTCCAGAGCCTGCCCCATCCCCTGAGCTTGCTCCAGAGTCCGTCCCATCCCCTGAGCCTGCTCCAGAGTCCGCCCCATCCCTTGACCCCGCTCCAGAGTCCGCCCCATCCCCTGAGCCCACTCCAGAGTCTTCTCCAGCCCCTGAGCCCACTCCAGAGTCTTCTCCAGCCCCTGAGCCCACTCCAAAGTTTTCTCCAACTCCTGAGCCCACTCCAGAGTCCTCTCCAACTCCTGGGCCCATGCCAGAGTCCTCTCCAGCTCCTGAGCCCACTGCAAAGTCATCTCCAGCTACTGAGCCCTCTCCAGAGTCCTCTCCAGCTCATTAGACACTCCAGAGTCCTCTTCAGCTCATTCATCCATTCTGAGTCCTTTTCATCTCCTAAGCCCACTCCAGAGTCTTCTCCAGCCCCTAAACACACTCCAAAGTCCTCCCCATCCCCTGAACCTGCTCCAGAATCCATACTGTCAACAAAAATGGACATTTAAATCACAGTCCAGCGGTGTGATTTAAACGCATTATCATTGACTGCCAAATTAAAATGGTCATTTTGGTAAATTTCTAATGATATTGTGCATACCAGGCCAGTGGTTGGTTGGAGATGTGGCTTTTATGAAACACCTGTCTATATAAATATATGTTTACAAAAATTTACATACGTGAGGATTTTTTCTCTTTTTTATTTTAATTAAAACATTACACCTACTAGCTTTTTTTTACTGTTTATTTTATTTTTTATTTTATTTTATTTTCAAATCTACACACAGTATTCTATTCCCAGCACTAGAGTCAGTTGAATTGCAAGTATATTGCATACTGCAGACACCAATCAGGCATAAGATTATGACCTAATATTGTGTTGGTCCCTCTTTTGCTGCCGAAATAGCCCTGACCCGTCAAGGCATGCCCTCCACCGGACCCCTGAAGGTGTGCTGTGGTATCTGGCACCAAGATTTTAGCAGCAGATCCTCTAAGTCCTGTAAATTGTGAGGTGGGGCCTCCATGGATCGGACTTGTTTGTTCAGCTTATCCCACAGATGCTCGATTGGATTGAGATCTGGGGAATTTGGAGGCCAAGTCAACGCCTCAAACTCGTTGTGCTCCTCAAACCATTCCTGAAGCGTTTGTGCTTTGTGTCAGGAGCATTATCTGCTGGAAGAGCCACAGCCACCAGAATACCGTTTCCATGAAAGGCTGAACATGGTCTCAGCAATGCTTAGGTAGGTGGAGCGTGTCAAAGTAACATCCACATGGATGGAGGACCCAAGGTTTCCCAGCAGAACATTGCCCAAAGCATCACTCTGCCTCCGCCGGCTCGCCTTCTTCCCATAGTGCATCCTGGGGCCATGTGTTCCTCAGGTAAGACACACACACACCCGGCCATCCACATGATGTAAAAGAAAACGTGATTACTCAGACCAGGCCGCCTTCTTCCATTGCTCCGTGGTCCAGTTCTGATGCTCATGTGCCACTGTTGGTGTTTTCGGCGGGGTCAGGGGTCAACATGGGCACCCTGACTGGTCAGCGGCTATGCCGCCCCATACACAACAAACTGAGCTGCTCTGTGTATTCTGACACCTTTCTATCAGAACCAGCATTAACTTCTGGAGCAGTTTGAGCTCCAGTAGCTCGTCTGTTTGATCGGACCACACGGGCCAGCCTTCGCTCCCCACGTGCATCAATGAGCCTTGGCCGCCCATGACCCTGTGGCCGGTTCTCCACTGTTCCTCTTGGAGCACTTTTGATAGATACTGACCACTGCAGACCGGGAACAGCCCACAAGAGCTGGTCTAGTTCCAAATAGGAAAAAAAATGGTTAGATTGACTTTTTTAAACTTTTTTTTTTATCAAAAGGATTTCTGTATTTTATCCACTCAATAGTCTACAATATAATTGCCACATAAACGTAACATAATGTATAATAATAAAAATGTAGCGGGATATTCTGTGATAATGGCTGTGCAATGTCGACTTTTGTGATTGGCCAATACCGGCAGACTGCAATAAATGATTCTCCATCTGTGTGCGTATTATTCCTCACAGAACTTCAAAACAGACCAACTGAGGTAGATTATCTGAAATGATTTTGACCGAGAATCTAAATATAATCCGTTACTTTAACCGATTGTTGATAGCCATTACAGAAACTTTGAAATGGATAACGCTGTGTTAAAGGTGCACTATGTAGTATTTTTGCAGTAAAATATCCAAAAACCACTAGGCCAGTGTTATATGTTTTGTTCAGTTGAGTACCTACAATATCCCAAATGTTTCCAACTATTTGTAAATTGTGAGAAAACTGCTATTTTAACTAAGGACCGGGACGTTGCAGCATTGCGTTTGAGAGAGTCGCCTTTCAATTGCGTCATATCTGCGTTACCCTCGGTTTCGGCTTTTATTTGGCAGGAGCGCTTTATTCTTAGCAGTGTGAACAAGTGAACGCACGGAGTAACGTCATAACCTCATTTTAAACACACTTAAATGTATCTAATATGATAAACAGAGCTGCATTACCTCAAAATCATAACCGGAAGAGCGGATCAGTGCAGGCGCCCGGCGACTGTGTCCCATCCCGTCATAATAAAAGTCCCGATATTCGCGAGGCGGGTATTTGTTTAACAATCGCTCCAGCAGCTGTGCTCAGGTCTACAACACTCGGTCCTGCTCTGCTTTAGACTACAGTAACGTTAATAACCGCATGCATGAACGTGATTTCTTGAGTCCTATTTCCCACCGGCTGTGATGAGAAGATCACTTCTCCCAAGATGCTGCGCTCACACTTTGCGTCATCAAACTACGCATTTGTTTTGCATAGGCGCCCTCCAGTGGACAAAAGCTGCATAGTGCACCTTTAACGTACCTGCAAATATCCTGTCTATAATATTACATGATCATCTAAAAATTATCCAGCAGTCTTGCACGAAAAGAGCTCGAATTTCCGTTATATATCGATTAAAAACAGTAACCGATCCAGAAACTCAGACTGTAATTCAGAAATACATGCGAGATATGCACAAAACACACACAGATGGCGACTCATGCTGGTCAAAACTGGAAATGCAATGAAAACACTGGCCAAGCATTTAATAGATAGGCCACCTGAAAAATAAAATAAGGATAAAAAAATGGATTTAAAGGAATAAATTAGAAAAGAAAAAAAATAAGAACGGTAAAATAAGTTCTAGGCTAATTATATGTGAGGTAATCCATTTAGGCTAAACTCTTTGCAAATAGTATTTTACACATTCACTATTCACTAATATGTCAAAAGTAAAAAATGTGTCATAACATATTTTAATAAAAAATATGGTGAAAATCCATAAAAAAATATAAAGAGTTTTTCATATTATTAGTTTTATTACTGTGGGTCGCTGAATCTATCGTAAACAGTCGTCAAATTTGAAATGTTTAGCTACTTCTATCTCTCCATGCACCCCAAAATGAGTCGTTTCTATTGTTATAATAATGATTATAGAAATGTCTAAACATAAATAATAATAAAAAAGAGTCATATAGTGGCTGTAGGTAAATATGTGCATTATTTTAATTTTAAAAGTGTTTGTTTTCCAGTAGATGGCAGCAATTCTTCACCAAACCTAAGCATGTTCCCCTTATCATCATGAATTAAAATGAGAAATATAGATCTTTTTTAAAAGTGGATTTTACTTAAAATGTTGCCATTTTATATATGTATTTATTTAATTGATTACAAATTGAGGCAAATAAATAATACATAAATACCATTTGCATTGCTAGTTTGAACTGCACAACTTTACAGTATAAATATCAGTAAAGCTTGTGATATTATACTTAATTAAAAAAAAGTGACATTACATACTGGGGCGGTACTTGTCCCCCTCGATGTGTGTGTTGGTTACGGCCCTGCTTGTTTTGTGTTTTTAGCGGGCTTGGTTGATCAGGCCAATTAGAGAGAATTACTAATAATTTCCCCTTTTTTTATTTATAATAAGGGGTTATCAATTATGTTATCAATTATGTTATATTATTAAACTAACCCAATACATAGAATGCAGAAAATAATGTAGAATTTATATATTTTTTCTAAATGATAATTTAGTCTTTTTGAAAATGATTTGGGACTTTTTGAGATGATTTCTGAAAAGCAGCCAATATGCAGTGCAGTGCTTCCTACTGTGATTTGTTTCCCTGTTGCCTAAAACTGGATCTCTGAAGCACTTACCACAGCTTCCATCTGTGTGTGTGTGTGTGTGTGTGTGTGTGTGTGTGTGTGTGTGTGTGTGTGTGTGTGTGTGTGTGTGTTTGTGTGTGTGTGTGTGTGTGTGTGTGTGTGTGTGTGTGTTTGTGTGTGTGTGTGTGTGTGTGTGTGTGTGTGTGTGTGTGTGTGTGTGTGTGTGTGTGTGTGTGTGTGAGTGTGTGTGTGTGTGTGTGTGTGTGTGTGTGTGTGTGTGTGTATGTTTTGTGGATTATAATGTGATGCATTATAGGGTTGAATCAATACAAAAGCATTAACTTTGATATGATACCAGCCTCTTATTGTGTGGTATTGATACCTTTCCCACACAAGTTTGAAATGTCATAAATGACCCCCAGACTTTTATTATAATGTGTTTGTGTGAATATTGTTTTAAGTTCAGCTTTTATTTATAGGCTGCTTTAATGTTGAATGTATATTAATAATGTTTAAAATGAGAAGAAGAAAAAAATCAGCAACATCAGTAGCAGTTTTATACGGAAACCCGTTTCTGCCACTGAATAAAAAAAAAAATTGCTATTTTTATCTAATAATTCTCACTTTTTTTCTCACAATTACGAGTTATAAAGTCACAATTATGAGAAATAAACTTGCATGAAATAAATTACAAATTCTGACTGAGGAAAAAAAGTCTGAATTGTGAGAAAAAATTCGCAATTACTCTTTTTATTTACTGGCAGAAACGTACTCGGTTACTTTCGTAACCTCGGTTCCCTGAGAGAGAGGAACGAGTATTACGTATGGGAAAAACTCCTTTTCTCGAGAATGTGAAGCAAAACTTTTAATAAAGGTATCTATGTAAAGCGCAGTGAGCTGCACGGCCATAGCCCAGCGCGAGGAGCGCTCTGATTGGCCGGGCTGCGGCAACTGCAGGAACCTATGGTGAGGCGGCTGAGAGGAACGAACCAATGGGGGGCGTTCCAGAAGCCCGCCGAAAAAGGTGCTTATATTTGCATACAGGAGGCTATATAAGACCCTAATTCGCCATAGGTGTCAGGTTTTAAGATCGACTGAAGCGATACCTGAGAAGCATAAACACGGCACGGAACGTAATACTCGTTCCTCTCTCTCAGGGAACCGAGGTTACGAAAGTAACCGAGTACGTTCCCTTTCGAGAGAGGTTCCTCGTATTACGTATGGGAACACAATGTAAAGCGCCGTGTGTGCTGACTGACCCAGTATACCCAAAGCACATGTTATAAACCCCAGAGACACCGACAGAGGCGGCTTATAAGGGGAATGAAGAACCGGAAGAGTCGGTTCGTTTGAACAGCTGATCGGACATAGTCGGATCTTATGATGAATGAATAGTGCTTAAGGACTAATGTGTACAGGCCAAAATGTAAGGCAATCTGTTTGCCAGGGTCAAGATAGAGCCTAGATGGAGAGAAGCCCTGCTTGTAGAGCTGGAACCTCCAACTTGTAGAATCTGATAAAAGTGGACGGAGAGGCCCAGCCTGCCGCCGCACAGATATCTTCCAAAGAATGTCACACGACCAAGCCCAAGATGAGGCCATGCCTCTAGAGGAGTGGGCTTAAATGCCTGTAGGACAGGTTAGGTCCTGGACCTATATGCTAGTGGGACTGCATCCACTATCCAGTGTGAGAGACTGTTTCATGACAGCACAAACTTTAGTGCGGCCACCGAAGCAATGAAGAGCTGATCCGACTGCCTGAAGGGGGCGGAGCGCTCTAGATACAATCTCAATGCTCTGACTGGGCAGAATAGGTTTGCGTCTTATTCTCTCTGAGACGCGGGTTAAGCAGTGCAAAGACCTGCATACTGAAGGGGTTGATAGCACTTTCAGCATAAAACCATGCCTCGGTTTGAGCACAACCTTGAAGTTGCTGGACCCAAACTCAAGACAGGAAGGGCTCACGGAGAGTGCAGGTAAGCCACCCACTCGGTTAACCGAGGCCACAGCCAGCAGAAAAACGGTTTTGAGTGATATGTGCTTCAAGCTCGTGTTCTGAAGTGGTTAGGAGGGGGAACCCTTCACGGCCTCCAAAACCATGGCGAGGTCCCAAATAGGGACCGAGGTAGGGGCAAGGCGGGCTGAATCTCCTGGCCCCTTTAAGAAAACACACAATAAGATCACTTTTCCCTAGTGAATGTGCCGCGATCGGAGCGTGGCTAGCTGCTATGGCGGAGACACACACCCCGAGTATGGAGGGGGGACGACCCGCATCCATTAGCTCTTGGAGAAAGCGAGCGGTTCCGCCAGTTCGCATGAGTGTGTGTCGATGTTTCGCGTAGCACATTGGTTAGAAAACCACTGACCACTTCAAAGCAGAGCTGCCAGATAGCAGGGGCTCTAGCTTCCGAAATAGTGTTCATGACTTGTCAGAGAGGTTACCGGATACCGTTGATGGGCCATACGTGGAGGGCCCACAGCTCGGGATTGGGATGCCAGACCTTCCCTTTCATTGGCAGAATAGGCATGGGGCTGTGTCTGACAGCTGAAACAGTATGGAGAACCATGTGCGGTTCTTCCAAAGTGGGGCTATTAAAAAGCACAGGCTGCAGCTGGATCGCGATCGAGGGAACATATAGAGGGAGTCTGGGCCAACATGGGCCAGGGCATCCCTGCGTTTGCAGAAAAAATATTGGGCAGCGTGTGCTGTGCGAGCTGAATTGTTTGCGGGTAAAGGGACCATCCCCCTGGGGACATGGGTCCTCTGGATAACATGTCCGGACCCTGATTCAGAATACCTGGCACGTAAGCCGCCCTTAGGGAGCTCAGATTGTGCTCTGCCCATAAAAGGAGATGCTTAGCCATGCACGGTTCTTATGCCGTAAGTCTTGAGTCTATGACAATGACTGTACTGATAAGCCTGCCCCTCGAAGGCGAATCTCAAGAATGGCCTGTAGTGGGGGTGGGGGGGTTATCGTAACGTGAAGTATGCGTTTTTCAGATCTATTGAGAAAACCCAATCCCCGGGGCGAATGTGCGCGAGGATTTGTTTCACCGTCAGCACCTTGAAACGAGCGTGTCATAAGTGCTTTGTTCAGATGCCTGGAAAATGGGCCTGAGACCGCCACCCATTTTCGGCATGAGGAATTAGCGACAGTAAAAACCTGACTCGCTAGCGTCGGGTGTACTGTTTTCGCCGCTCTCTCCTTTAACAGTCTCAATGCCTCAGCGAGAAGCACGTGACTGACACTGCTTCTTACAGAGGGCTCGACCACGGCTTGAATCGCGGGGTCTGCGAGCAAAACTGTAGCGAGAACCTCGTTTTATATGTTCAACACCCAATATTATATACCAGGAATGGCCTGCCAGGCCTGGGCTCGTAAAGCCAGGGGTTGAATTAGATTCGGGGGCTGGCCGCTTAGTAATAGGGGCCTGTTAGCCGGGTTGCTTGTGCTGTAACACTGCTTGTAACACTGTGGGGATAGTGTTAGTTTTGGCGGTGCAGGCTTTGCAGTGGGCGCACGCCTCACATTTATATTGTGTGTGCGAGAGTGAACTTTGTGAAAAGTGCTTGGGTGCAGGAGTGCAGACTGTAAAGTGGGCACATTTCCTACATAGAAAGCTCTTTTGTGTGTAGTGTAAACAATGTGCAGTGGCGCACAACCTACGTAGAATACCCACGGTGCAAACCAGTGAGCAAATCCACAGGGGTAAACGCACACAGCATAGTGTGCAGACGAGCGTGTTTAACACAGGCTAGTTGACTGCAATATTTCATCTCCAGTCACTTAACTTAAGGGAACTGGGAGAATGTAAGGAAGTGCGGGTGGTATGTGAGCCATTCCACAATGCCGTTATGCTCTAGTCTAGACTGAAAGCGCGCATGCAGACAAGCGTGTTTGACCACAGGCTAGTTGACTGCAATAAGGCTAGTTGACTTTATATGGTGTAATCCGGCCGCGGCGGGATTTATTTGTGATTTTGTGAGGCTGAATTAACAGTGCTTATGTAGGGGTGCACACTGTGTAGTGGACACTTTGTCTACAGTGTAAAAACCTTTCCAGCCGCCTGAATAAAGGGGACTGGAAGTGATAGAGTGAAAAAAGGGCTTAGCTTGGCAGCCATTTTCCGACGCCCTTATGCTCTGACAGTGAGCGCGTGCTATGACGTAAGCCGCGCTCTAGTCAGCAACGCGCTGTGGAAGGGGCGCGCGCTATCATGACAAGGCAGCCATTACAACTTCCTTGGCAGTAAGCGCGCGCTGCAGCGACATTGTTCTTGACATACCCAACAGCCCGAGCTCGCTCGTCTAACTTACTCTAGTATTCTCTGTCCGCAGCGCTTCAGCACGGCGGCGGTAGAATGAGCACGGCGAGAGCTTCGGCTCGAGTTTGTTTATTCACTCTAGTATTCTCTGTCCGCGGCGATATCGCGACAGGACGAGAGAATTGGAAGCGTGAGGTAAAACTCTGTCCGCGGCGCTTCTAGCACGGCGAGAGCTTCGGCTCGAGTTTGTTTATTCACTTTAGTATTCTCTGTCCGCGGCGATAGAGCGACAGGACGAGAGAATTGGAAGCGTGAGGTAAAACTCTGTCCGCGGCGCTTCTAGCACGGCGAGAGCTTCGGCTCGAGTTTGTTTATTCACTCTAGTATTCTCTGTCCGCGGCGATAGAGCGACAGGACGAGAGAATTGGAAGCGTGAGGTAAAACTCTGTCCGCGGCGCTTCTAGCACGGCGAGAGCTTCGGCTCGAGTTTGTTTATTCACTCTAGTATTCTCTGTCCGCGGCGATAGAGCGACAGGACGAGAGAATTGGAAGCGTGAGGTAAAACTCTGTCCGCGGCGCTTCTAGCACGGCGAGAGCTTCGGCTCGAGTTTGTTTATTCACTCTAGTATTCTCTGTCCGCGGCGATAGAGCGACAGGACGAGAGAATTGGAAGCGTGAGGTAAAACTCTGTCCGCGGCGCTTCTAGCACGGCGAGAGCTTCGGCTCGAGTTTGTTTATTCACTCTAGTATTCTCTCTCCGCGGCGATAGAGCGACAGGACGAGAGAATTGGAAGCGTGAGGTAAAACTCTGTCCGCGGCGCTTCTAGCACGGCGAGAGCTTCGGCTCGAGTTTGTTTATTCACTCTAGTATTCTCTCTCCGCGGCGATAGAGCGACAGGACGAGAGAATTGGAAGCGTGAGGTAAAACTCTGTCCGCGGCGCTTCTAGCACGGCGAGAGCTTCGGCTCGAGTTTGTTTATTCACTCTAGTATTCTCTGTCCGCGGCGATAGAGCGACAGGACGAGAGAATTGGAAGCGTGAGGTAAAACTGTCCGCGGCGCTTCTAGCACGGCGAGAGCTTCGGCTCGAGTTTGTTTATTCACTCTAGTATTCTCTGTCCGCGGCGATATCGCGACTGAACTAGAGAAGAGGAAGACTGAGGAAAAACTCCGTCTGTCCGCGGCGCCTCCTCAGCGCGACGGTATAGTGACGAGAGCTTCGGCTCGAGTTCGCCTATTCACTCTAGTATTCTCTGTCCGCGGCTGTAGCGCGACGGAATGAGAGAAGAGTGGGAACAACTCTGTGGCAGCGGCGGAAGAAGAGCCGCGGCGGCGGCAGAGTGAAGAGAGCTTCGGCTTGAGTGTGCTCATGTCCTCTAACATTCTCTCTTTCCGCGGCGCTATTCAGCGCGACGGGACGAGAGCAGAGGGAGAGTGAGAAGAGCTCCGCCTTTCCGCGGCGCTTAACGACGCGGCGGAACGAGAGAGTCCTCGAGTAGAACAAGCCTGTAAGCTCTAGAAGTGGCGTTGCAGCGGCAACACACACACAAACACATATAACACTCAACATAGACACAGTTTAAAGGATATATAACGCCGGATGGCGTAGCTGGAACGGCAGAGAAGGCGGAGAGGGAGTCCGTCGTCCTCAGCTGCAGGTTCCGCTGGTGCCTTTTCAACGGCGGTGCTTCTTCCGGAGACCAGCGAAGGTATCGCTGAAGGAGATAAAATCTGACACCTATGGCGAATTAGGGTCTTATATAGCCTCCTGTATGCAAATATAAGCACCTTTTTCGGCGGGCTTCTGGAACGCCCCCCATTGGTTCGTTCCTCTCAGCCGCCTCACCATAGGTTCCTGCAGTTGCCGCAGCCCGGCCAATCAGAGCGCTCCTCGCGCTGGGCTATGGCCGTGCAGCTCACTGCGCTTTACATAGATACCTTTATTAAAAGTTTTGCTTCACATTCTCGAGAAAAGGAGTTTTTCCCATACGTAATACGAGGAACCTCTCTCGAAAGGGAACCAGACTTCCATAGTTTTAGTGATACTGGCCTTCATAAAAAGATGCCATTACAACACATATTTATTAAAATATACTGTCTTTAAGTTGTTCTACATTAATTTGTAGAGTAACTGTGAAATTATTACAACATACAAATATTAAAAACGCTGATGTTAAATGTGCGATTAATGCGATTTATACACTGTAAAAAAAATATTTAAAAGATAAGTTACGTGGTTGCCTTAAAATTTTGAGCTCATTAAAATTAAAAATTTGAGTTAATACAAAGAAAATGTCTGTAGGTCCGAACATTTATTAAAATATTATTAAAATATTTTCTAAGCATATTTGGGTAATTGTGTGTTTTATTTGTGATGAAGCAGTGAAACATGCCAAATTGTGATATTTTTGTGATTTATCAATTTTATGTGGTTCAGATACAATAATAATTAGAGTTGTCTATTTATTAAATCAATTTCCTTCATTGTATCAACTCAAATTTGTAATTTCATTAAACTCAAAATGTTAAGGCAATCAGGTTACTTACTTTTTTAAGTTAAACCAACAATATTTTTTTTACAGTGTACTGCCTTACAACTAGATTCACCTTTACATGTTAAACTGTTCATTTTCAAAGCACTAAACTGAAATGTACAGTAACCATCCTAAACATTATACTGTTTTCTTTAAACTATAAGGACATTTTAAACTGCAACTCAACAACAACAACAAAAAACACTTTTCCAAACTAGTGTCCGCTTTGTGAATGATTTCAGCCGTTTCCACCACTGAATATATCCCACCCATCTAACAGGTGCCGCGATGAAGAGATAATCAGTGTTATCAGCCAATATAATAGGCCGCGTCAGTTCGTATCCGCGCCGCGGCGCGTCGCTGTGACGCATCATCAGCTCCTCCGCGTGAGGGGAAGTGCGTCAGGGGTCCGTGTGACCAGAGGACTCTAGAGCTCACACGGTAAGAGTTAAATTTATGTCTCGTAACTATTATAAACCTACAGAACAACACTGAAGATGAAATAATGCGATGTGACGCGTTATATACGCGTCCAGAAACTCGCTAGATTCATTATAAACGCACACGTAACAGATCAGCAGCTCAAAGTCACATGGAGGTTAAAAACCACACAGATTTACACAATTTAATAATAATATAATACACACACACACACACACACACACACACACACACACACACACACACACACACACACACACACACACACACACACACACACACACACACGATGGGCAGTGTGTTTATAGATGCTCCGTGTCTGACAGACTGTCAACAGTGTGTGTGAAACTGGAAACTGTCATTCATAATCACAATTACATGATGCTGCATTGAATAACGATCATATCCACATGGGTGTTAGGTATTAGTCTCTTATGCTCCCCAATGCTGCATTATTTGATGGAAAATACAGTACAATACGTTGAAATATTTTTACAATTCAAGTGTGTATATATTTTAAAATGTAATTGATTTCTGTGATTCAAAGCTGATTTTTGAACCGTCCAGTCTTCAGTGTCACATCTTCACAAATCACTCTAACTTATGATTATTACCAATGTTGGATAAGTTAACAGTTCTGCTGCTTCAATTAACAGCATTGATTACATTTATCCAATAATTTATTACATATACAACTTTTGTGACATTATAAATGCACTTTTGATCAGTTTAATGTGTCCTACTGTCCTTGATTAAAGTATTAATTGAGCTCTCCTTTTTAAACCTTACCACAAATGTTTGAATGGCATCAAAGGGCCTTTTACACATACCTTGTTTTTTAATTTTCAGTTTGAGCCAAATCAAAATTAAAGATGTGAAACCTCGTCCGGACCAAACTGATGAAATTTGGTCAGACGAAAAGGGGTAGTCTCGGTCAGTCTGGATAAAACTGAACATACGATTGGTCCGGTTCTAGTGTGAAAGCGTTTTCTATTTGGTTCGGACTTTCAGACCCTTTACACGAAGTTCCTCTCTGTGTTTAAATATTATGATGTTATTTTTTCACTTCATCTAGGCTATATATCGACTATGAAAAGTGAAAAGATGCACAATATGTCCGAAGTCAGAAATGATTTGGACCACGTCATTAAGTTTAGTTTTATATAAATTGTATCTTAATTAGAGCTGCAACTAACAATTATTTTTTCTGTCCTCTAATCTAACGATTATTTTTATTAAAATAAATAATTAATCTAATGTTCTTTTTTGTAATTAGCTCATGAATCCTTTGGATAACTTTACAAAAAAAAAATATAAGTACAAATTCGAATAAAATATTTCAACCTTTATTCATTTTCAATCAATGTGGTTGAAGTTTTTACAGTATAAAATAATAAAGAGGCAAAGAAAATTATTTTACTATGGTAAATATGAGTTTATGAATGCGTTTATAATTAAACCACAGTAGCCATACATTTACAGTTGTCTGAGACGTCATGAAATGTCCTTTAGCGTCACAAACCCTAAAGTGTAGTCAGGGTTCTGCTATGGTTTAGCATGGTTTCAGAGATCTGGAGCTGATTCGGGGTAGCTCGGTGGTTTGTGACTGTCTCGCGGCGCGCTGTCTTTTAAGGCCATCCTTAAAAATATTTTGGTTTTTCCAGTAACAGTAAATTTTTTTTTAAAAAAGGGTCGGTAGGTAGGTCTATATTTTTTTTTTTTCAAATTTTAATACAAAAAAAAAAGTACATTTTTGGTGATGGTGATTACGTAGGTATGAATTTAAAAAAAATGGCATATCGTGACATCACTGACTGGGTCTTCAAGCCGTGCCTTCGGGCGTGTAGGCTAATTGCAGGCTATATAGACCACAAACAAATTGAAATATTTGTCAAAAACATGTTTATTGCATAAATTTCAGGTGCATTCTTTAAGAAAAGGGTCCAACCACCGCTAGCTGTCATTGACTCAAAGCTGTCAACCCTCCCTTTTTTTCCGGGTTTCTCAGGTATTTTAGCTCTTTTCCCGCTGTCTTCCCGTTTTAGTATTTTCCCGTGATATGTTTCTTATTTTTACGCTCGATTGTGTTAACTCAGAGCATGCAACTATCTGTGTCTCTGAAGTGGCTTGCACTTCTTGCCAGACCAACGCATCTGGTGATATAGACTAGTGCATTTGAATATTAAAAAGCAAAAAGTTTATTTTATGAATTCAATTAATTAAGTAGCTATAACCAGCTATTCAATCAAGAGCAGTGAGTGATGTCCTTATTTTTTGTTTGACAGACAGCAGTAAAGGCTACTGCCCCTTTAAGACCTAATACAGAGATATGCATCGTCTTTCTCAACTGTATAAAGTTCTCTTAAGGGATATAGACTGTCTGATGGATACTCATCAAGATGGACATGTTGACATACTTTTTGTGTGAGTTTATCCGTTCAAACGCAAGACTTGAAAGAACTCAATATTTGCGCACTGTGAGACGTGCGCGCGCTGCGCACCGAGACAGATCTTCTCTTACTGCAGAGGGTTCTCATTCGCATCTTCTGGCGAATATACTGAGTGATGATGGCGAAAATGACTGGTCATACGGCAGCACTCGCATGCATTGAACACAGTTTACAAAGATAGACCGATAGCCCACGTTTTCTTTTATTATCGCTGTTGTAGTGCACGTGTATCCATCGACAGAACCATACATAAAGCATTATTTTTCAAGTTACAACCAGTGCCGCCGCTCCCACCACGCGCTGCGGTCGAGCAGAACACACGCTACCCATAGCAACGCGTTATGACAACGACATTTCAGACTGACAGAGACAAGATAAACGGCTTTTCCGCCATTTGTTACTGTTTTGTACACGTTATTATATTAATTTTAATTCAAAATCTGTTTTATTCGCCACAATAAAATGATAAATGTTGAGAGGGGCAATTTTGATTAATTTTCAAAAAGGACAGGTGCTCAAACCCCCAAAGCCCTCCCCTCTGCAGTGCACTTGCCCGGTGTGTGTAACGTGTCCATGGTCCTGACTCCTGTCACACGGCGAAATCTCCGACAGGGCTTTAACAGTCTAACGTTACAGTGAATGAGAGTATGAGCCGAGCCGAAACGAACGCACGCACAGGCCATAGTGTGACATCCGTTAACCATAGTGTAAACATAAATGACGTCACGGGTTTTTCTATAAACGAAAGAACGTAGCCTTCGTTTGTATGGCCCAGGCAATTTATACATTTATAATACTTACTAAAATATAATTCATATTATTTTATTACTGTTGTATTAGTTGTTTGAAAAGTAAAAAAAGAAATTGGTCGGTCTTAAAGCCAATTTACAACCGGCAAGTCGGTCGGACTAAAAGGAAAAAATAAATAAAAAATTGAGTCGGCCCTAAATTGACAGGGTCGGTCGGGTTACGGCAAACAAGAATATTTTTAAGGATGGCCTAAGGGGCCGTTCACATATCATGTCTTTTGAATATTCGACCTGAACCGGGAAGTTAGTCACCAGATCACACGGAAACCAGTTAAACCGTAACACCGGAGAGCGCTAAGATGTTTTCCTCTGAGGTGCTCGCGCATCGCAGTTGTGCTGCCGTGGTACACCATATCGGTTTTGCAAAGGGAACAAGGGGCCATTTTATTTGTCCTCTGTTTAAAGTATTCCCATACTTTTGATAACAGTGGTCTCTGTTTTTGTGACAGAATACAACTTTCTCCATTCCCTGTATGCCATTACGCGAGATGTAAACAAACAGTGTGACGCGTCGACGCATTTCACGCACGTCGACGTATTTTTGTAGTCGACGTAATCGGTGACGTCGACGCGTCTTTGCAGCACTAATCTTAATTTTAATCAATGTTTCATCAGCCAATTGCTTGGATTTAATAAATAAGAAGCAAATATAGCAGACAATAATTTTGACGCGGAGGCGCCGGCGCGATCACTTGAATTGCTCTTAAACACGTCTCATAAATAAACCCAAACTCAGCAGGCTACTTGCCTCACAGACATTAGAAATATATATACAGAAAGCTTGAAATGTCCACTTTTAAAGTAAACGATAAGAAACGAAAATAAATAGTCAAGCAATGTTCACTAGTGGCAACGATATGCGTCTGTTCATTCGTTCTTGCCAAAGTGTTCATTCTCCCATAATTTCAATTTAAAACTGAACCAAATGTATCAAAACATGAACTTCGGTTCAGACTTTTCAGGTGTGTCACTGAATTTGAATCGTATATTTCAATTTCAGCGTTTTAAAAAACTACTAGGGAGTGTTTTTATTACCAAATGTATTTAACCACTTCAGCGCTGCACCCCCTCTTGGACCCACCGGTGGGTCCAAAATTGCATCATCATAATCTTTTTTTTAAATCTACAACTCGCGCACCACAAAACTAGACATATATGGTATCATTTGAAAGATTAGAACCTCAGCTTTCTTAATAACTCAATAACTTCTGCATTTATATTACATAGAAGAAAATAATACGGTCTGAATTCGACCCCCCCGCAACGACCACCCCTTGAGAAAATCATGCAAATAATATAAAATTTCATATTTTTATCACACAAACACACCTAAAAAAGACAAGTCATATCAAATGAGAGCTATCGGCCTCAGGAATATCACTGAGCAGTTAATTTCACCGATCCAATAATTTACAGTAAATTTATTATCAAAAGAATCACAAAGATGGAAATGACTCCTTTGAACAAGCAAACGCATGAGTCATATTCCTGTTCGGATCACAAGCTCGTTGTAAAGCTACTAGCCTCAAGCGCTATATCAGCTTGTTCCTTAGGTTGTTTGCTTCAAAATGAGACTATTTTTACATGTCTGTGAGCAAGCATGGCCAAATGACACTGTAAAATGTCACCGATGTCCAGATCAAAACATTTGATGCAGACAAATACTCTTATTATTGCTAGTTTTGATTGTCAGTGTTAGCCACGATTTTTGATGATGTCATCACATATTGCATCATGCCACTGAGGATCTCAGCTCTTTATAGACACGTGGATCATGATTCTAGACCAATCAGAGCCCGAGATCTCCCTTTCCAAAGTTGAAGAGGCGGAGCCTTCTTTCCGATTTCCTAGTGGCCAGTTTATGTCAATGCAGATTTATTAGGAGTTATTAGACACTTTGGTCAGATAAATCTCAATAACTTTTATTTGCAAGGAGATATCAAGAAAATGATTTTTTTCCCCGTTTAGTGCCAATTTATAGAATCAACAGAAACTTCCAAAAAGCTTAGATCCCAAAATGATTTAAAAAAAATAGATTTTTAAATAACAAATTAATTAAAAATAAATCTAAATATAATTTTTTTTATCTATGTTTATCATAAGATTGTGAATGGATACAATATAATGTATGCAATATTCCACCACGGTGTTAAAATTGAGTTTTTTCTGTAAAATGAGACCCTTTTTTTTTTTATCAATTTACTCCAATGTATGTGGGTAGGGCGCTCTTTTAAATTCAGATATTCCTATTTCTCAAAAAAATGCTAAATGTGCTGCAGAGCTGAAGTGGTTAATGATTGTTTATATGCGTGTACTGCAGAATATGTTTTTGTCTTTCATGAGATCTAATTCTCCTGCCAGGCTGTTGTTGAAAATAACTTGTTCTTAAGGAACTTGTCTGGTTAAATAAAGGTTTGAAAAGGAAACCGCCCACAGTTTCCACATGAACATAAAGCAGCACAAGTGTTTCAACACTGAAAATAATCATAAATGAGCATCAAATCATCCTCTCAGAGTGATTTCTGAAGGATCATGTGACACTGAAGGTATAAAATGGGAACCGTTATTGTCCAGTGATGATATTGACTGTGCTCATGTGTTGTCAGATGGCTTTCAGGCTGCTGGTGCGGAGAGTGTGTGTAGTGTGTGTGCGAGATCTCCAGCGTGTTCCCGCCAGCGTCTCTTCTTTCTCCTCCCGTGTGGGCTCGTCTCCGCCGCTCTTTTCCCGCCCGCTCCCACAGCTTTCCTCCCGCAGGAGCGTCTCCTTCAACGTGCAGGACCACGAAGACTTCACCGACAGGGTCATCAACAGCCAGCTGCCCGTCCTCGTAGACTTCCACGCACAGTACGTACAGCGTCTGCACACATCAGCAGCCGAAGAACACACTATTAAATCTATTAATATACCTAAATGATTTATTTGTAACTGACTACGCAACCTAGAGCATTAGCATGGGTTCATTTTCAGGGGAAGGAACAGTGGAAAAACAACAATTGATAAATATTTAAAGCAGCTCTGGGTAACTTTTGCTCTCGGGGTCCCCCTACAGTTGGGAAAAAGTAATGTCCTCAACTACTGTCGTCAGCTCTGTCATCCTACAACAGCGGATGCCATCACGCGTGCATTTGCTCACATGACAACCCTGATAGCCCTGAACTAGTGATGAGCGGGTCGTCTCATAACCCGCGGACCCCGTATGTCTATTTAATGGTCGCGGGTGCGCGGCGGGTTGTAAAGATATATACAGTGGTGCGGGCTAAATAACTTCATAAAAGCGTCCCGCGGGTTGGTGCAGCACTAACAGTTCCCCTGAACACTGCAGGAGGAGTTCACATGCAGCTGTTCTTCTGGCGGCGCGTGTGAAATGTCTTCATCCCAGGTACAGTCAGTGGCATATGTTTCAGCATCTCATATGAATATAATTTCATGGGTTTTATTTTTTTCAAACGCCAAATAATCACGATGCTCACGTTTACAAGCCAGCATCATTATAGTAGTCTATTGGTTAGCGTTTTCCAGAATCTATATGATACTTCAGTTCAATGTTTGAGTGGTCGGTAATCACCGTAACAAGCAGGACAGCATCGGTCGGGCACGCCTCCTTCAGCTCACGCCAACGAGCAAACGCTGGTCACATGCTGATCCTCGTCCTGCCTTTAATCCCATCACTTTTTCGTTTCCTCTTATTGCTTTCCTCCAACAAAACCTTTTCTTTCTTATTTGTCTCTGCTGCTTCGGACATGACTATATTATCCGACGAACAAAGTTGGGCTCGCACGTCCGAATGTAAGGAAGTGTGTGTGTTGGTGGAAGTGACGTATATGCCGTAAAGCAGTCGAATTTTGTAGTTCTTTTTGTTCTCGGGTTACTACCCGAAACCCGAAGTTTAAAAGTACGATTAAAAACGATACAGACCCCATCAGGCTATGGCAGACGTGTCATTCAACCTATTGTAAGTCGATTTATCATCACAAGAGTCTTAAAAAATATATTATGAAGGTTGAAAAGTTACCTAGTGCTGCTTTAAAGGTGTTATGAACTGGCTTTTTTATTTTTTTATACTGTTGTCCGAGGACAACTAATGACGTTAATGTGGTTTTTACAGTCAAAAACATCATAACTAATCAGTAATAGGCTGTTTTCTACACTGGTTTTGAGGCTCTCTCCTGAACGCTGGGTTTTGATGGGCATGTCACTGGAAACTTAGAAGTAAACGCCCATGGCTAGGATTGGAGAAGATTTGCATATTTAATGAGCTTCAGCTCCGCTGTCAGTTCAGTTCACATGAGGGAGGGATTGTTTTGAAAGCGTCAACTGCAACTTGTCTTTATCAGACAAACACAATGATTTATTTCTCATCCACCTGCGACTGTATTACACAGCCCGCACCCGTACGATCAGTCGTTATAAGCGCGACCCACACACACGTACACATGTACGTACTCGCGTAGTGAAAATACATCGCAGAGCAAAGAGGACACTGACAACACACCAACAGACAGGACAGCGCAAGTTACTTTTGATATGAAACAGTCTTAACTTTAAAAACTTTTTTTAAAAGAAATTTAAACATTAAATACCATTTTGTGGCTCTTTAATGTGTTGTGACGGGTCGCTGTAGCGCCTCAAGCTGCTCGTGAACCGATCATCTCTTCCTTCTAGTTCATTGATAAGCCTTAAATAAATTAGCCTGACTAGCCAGACCCACATCAAGATGTTTGGTCTGGAAACTCACCATTGACGGCTCAATCCGAGGGGCGGATAAACGGTTGTCTTTCAAACTCCCTCTGCACGCGATAGGATAGCGCTACACCAACCAGAGCAACGAAGGTGAAGCAGAGCTCGCTGACTGATTAAACATTCACCGTATCCGGTCGGCTAAACTCAGAACACATCTTCCCTTCTTAAGAATGACTTCAGTGCCGTTCTTTGTTCTTTTCTCAGAGAAAAGCTTAACTCAAGTCTTCCAGAGTCGCGGTCAAAGCTGATTCGAAAGACCGCCGTTCGCCAGTTTCTGTGTTTACTAGAAGCACGCAAACGCAACTCGGCCGTCGTCATTATGGCCCCGCCCACCGACTCTATACACGATGTGATTGGCCCGACCAGAGTTTGGCGATTACAGCTCAGAAGGGTATTGAGAGTTGCTAGACGTCACTCGCGGGAGATTAGATTTGCTGCCACTAGGGGGTGGGTCTAGATTTCTTGGCTACAAATAAACATGAATGAACGTTTTTCAAGTCCACCGACGTTAATCTACTAACAAAACGGCAGCTTCGGCGACGTGATTGGTCAATTCGCCTGTCAATCAAACTCTCGGTCAAATAAACGGACCTGTATGAGTAGTAAGTCAGCACTTGTGGATCGTTCGGCAGAATGAAATGTCCTCATGTCTTTTATATCCCAGGGATATAATAGTCTCTGTTTCCATATGAATAATCGCGCCCTGCTTCATTCATACCACAGTCATGTTAAAAACACTCATCCGTAACATGGTCCGATCCATTGGTATGATGACAAGTCCCATGATTCATGCACTCGTCATCAATCTACGCCCTTTGTGCTTTTTTTGCCACTAGGTGAACGTCTTGAAAACAATAACAATGTTGTGAACTGAAATCATGACATCATGGATCTGGTTTAGATACTAAACTGCACATCTCTGCTAAATATAGTAATGGTGTGTGTGTGTGTGTGTTGTAGGTGGTGCGGCCCCTGTAAGATCCTTGGCCCGCGGCTGGAGAAGGCCATTGCCAAACAGAAGGGTCGCGTGGCCATGGCCAAAGTGGACATCGATGAACACACAGACCTGGCCATCGAGTACGGGGTACGGCACGGGCTTCCCTCACTATAGAGAGCCAGAACAACCATCGCTCTACAATACACCCACCGACTCATCAGTTTAACCTCATTTCAGTTTTGTCACTTTTTTTATATCTTTTTAGACTGCAAAAAACTGAAATAAATTTTAATATATAGTATAATATTAATAAATGGCAAAAGCGCAAAAAAAAATTACAACAAATTACTAAAAGGATAAAATAATAAATTTAAATAAGTGATTTTAAAAGCGATGAATATATACTCATAGGCTAGTTCCAACATTTCACCCATTAGATTTTTTTTTTTTTACTATTTTATTTCCAACATACTTATTATTTTTTTTGTTTTTTTTATTTTAATGTAATTTCCAGCATTACATTCATACGACTTTTTTTCTCTCCATAAGATGCCGTAGAATCTTATAATTTTTTTATATATATATTAATATATACTCCTAGTTTATTATTATTACTAAAAATAACACTAGTACAAGACAAATAAAAAATAAATCTGGAAAAAATTAAATAAAACACTTATTTCATTACAAATAAAAATGTTAGTGTTTTATTTCAGCTTTGCTTTAGTTTAAGGCGGTTTATCTCCAGCGGAAGGGTTAAAATAACTAAAACTAATCCTCAAATACAAATGAATAAAAACTGTATAGACAAATGATCAAATAAGGCAAACAAAATGACTAAAACTTGAAATGAAAATGCAATCAGAAAATATAAAACTAATTCTTAATCAAATCTACATAAATGATTTCTGATTGGTCGATCACGGCAGTCAGAAGCTTCTGATTGGGAAATAACAGCACATGGGAATGAGTCCTCCTATTATTATTATTATTATTATTATTGGATGCTGATTGCTCCTGATGTGCTGTGCAGGTGTCGGCCGTTCCCACGGTGATCGCCATGCGGGGCGGTGATGTCATCGACCAGTTTGTGGGCATCAAAGATGAAGACCAGCTGGATTCTTTTGTGGAGAAGCTGATTGGACAGTGAAGCTGTCAGTCACCTACCCCTCTAGCCCCGCCCACCTCCAGTACATCCAATCACAAACACCTGGACCGTCTTGGCTCCACCACCTCCCCCCCCCCCCCCACTCTCTTTAACTGTGTCTGTGTGGTCATCATGTGCTTCTTAAAGGGGCAGTGTACCGTGTTTACCGCGGTAGAAGCGTAGTACAGTGTTCTCGGACCTCGAACTGATCGACTCATCCGGTCCACACGGGGGCGACCTTCCTCTCGCTTCACACCTGAATGCCTACCAATGTGAATGTGTGTGATGAATACAGACGTGTGTGTGCGTGTGTCTCTCCGTTTGCTTTTCTTTCAGTTTTTTTTTTTTTGGGTATGACTGTGACTTTTGTGCTGGATGCATGGGATTGGTATTGTTTAGACTTTAACTCATATTAATTGTAATATAACCAACTAGTCAAGTGGAATTATAAATAAAGCAACTGTACAATATTTAACTCGGACCATTGGCTGGTGTTGATTATATCTATTATAGCATCTACCATGACACAATCTCATCTCAGCACTTTTTTTTTTTTTTTGTCTGTTTGATCGGACCCCACGGGCCAGCCTTCGCTCCCCACGTGCATCACTGAGCCTTGGCCGCCCATGACCCTGTGGCCGGTTCTCCACTGTTCCTCTTGGAGCACTTTTGATAGATACTGACCACTGCAGACCGGGAACAGCCCACAAGAGCTGCAGTTTTGGAGATGCTCTGACCCAGTCGTCTAGCCGTCACAATCTGGCCCTTGTCAAACTCACTAAAATCCTTACGCTAACCATTTTTCCTGCTTCTAACACATCAACTTTGAGGACAAAATGTTCACTTGCTGCCTAATATATCCCACCCAGTAACAGGAGCTGTGATGAAAAGAGTGTGTGTGTGTGTGTGTGATTCTGTGTTTGTGGAGCGTGTGCGACTCTCTAGAGAGGCGGGTTTTGTTTTATTTTAGCCCGAGGCTCTTTTTAACGGAAGGATTCCTAACCTAAATAGCTACTGTGGGATTAATTCATGTACCTGTCTGTCATCTGGACATGGGGAAGCCGCGTGCCTGAAACCGGTTACGGCCGGTCGCAAATGCCGTTTGTCTCCAAATGCAGAGCAGTGATGATGCAATTCTCCAGGTGTGATTTACGGCAGCTCATAGCGGTCTGTCCGTTACATGACGGAGCTCACACTCCTTTCAGATTTATTAAGTGTCAATAAAGACCGAGCAACATGATATATCGCCTCAAATAAAGATAATTGTGAGAGTGTTTCCCAAAGTAGCCGTTTATTCCGACTGAATATGATTTCTGCAAGCAATATGCATTCCAAATGTATTATTATATTAGCAGATGTTTATTCTCGACTAGGGCTAGGGCATATCTCTGTCATGACGTCACATCTGCGGTTCTTCATCTCGCCGCATGATGATGCCATCCAGCAGAACGACAGCCCACCAATGACAGCCTGCCATTACCCGACCGCACATGACATCATCGCATCACATCAGCCACAAGGCACTTTCTCTCAAAAAGAGATCAACGCGCGGGTTCAGTGTTATTTTTAGTAGCCTATCATTGAGGTAATAGTTTTTTTTTATTTATTAATAGCTTGGTTATTTTTTTAATATGTCTATATTAAGTTTTAAGTATATGTTTTTTTTGTTTGTTTTAATGACATTAAGAAATTAATGTTTATTATAATAAGTGAACAAAAATAAGTTTAGTTTTAGTGGATGCAAACGCCTAAATACCATAAATAATGATCAAATACGTAATAATGATAATGATAAGGATAATTGCTCTACGTATAATAATCTTTAGATTGTAATGTGACTCAGTTCAGACAGAGTTAAGTCTCCTTTATCCTGACGCTTTTGTGTGGAAAGTGCTGGATAAAGTCACGGAGCTCCACCACATTATCCCGGATGTTGGTGTTTTGTTTGCGAGCGACACGCAACAGGGCTGAAGGTGAAAAAGAATGACGGAATAGAAACTCAACACCTCTTCCGCTCTGAAACAATATAGACCACACCTCCACCTCTCTCTCTCTCTCTCTCTCTCTCTCTCTCTCTCTCTCTCTCTCTCTCTCTCTCTCTCTCTCTCTCTCTCTCTCTCTCTCTCTCGTTATCTGTGACCATATAAGGCAAAAACACAGAGCGCCTGAGACGCGCGTTTGCAGGATTCCTCCACGCGCTCGTTTCTTTCACACTTCGTCACTTTTCCCTTGCTCACGCTTTTAAACGCTTAGTGATGGGTTTTTCTTTTCTTTCTTGGGCTCTTTGAATTGAAACCACACGTGTGCTTATTCAGTTGTTTTTGCAATGCTATATACCTCAGATGCTAGTGATAACTGTGTATTTAGCTGAAAACAATTAGTCAACACTTGAGATTAAAGGTGCACTATGTAACATTTTTGCAGTAAAATATGCCCAAAGTATTATGTTCAACTAAGTACTTATGTGAGGGTGTCACCTGTCAATGACATCATATGTGCATTACCCCTTGTTTCCGGTTTAAGAACGCTCTAACAGTAAGCCCCGCCTTCATTGATCTGATTGGCCGTCTCACTCATTCTGACAGTGACGAGCGCCTTTAGACGGCTCTAACAGTAAGCCCTGCCTTCTTTGATCTGATTGGCCGTCTCACTCATTCTGACAGAGAGGAGCGCCGTTAGACGGCTCTAACAGTAAGCCCCGCCTTCTTTGATCTGATTGGCTGTCTCACTCATTCTGACAGAGAGGAGCGCCCTAGACGGCTCTAACAGTAAGCCCCGCCTTCTTTGATCTGATTGGCCGTCTCACTCATTCTGACAGTGATAAGCGCCGTTAGATGGCTCTAACAGTAAGCCCCGCCTTCTGTGATCTGATTGGCTGTCTCACTCATTCTGACAGTGACAAGCGCCGTTAGACGGCTCTAACAGTAAGCCCCGCCTTCTTTGATCTGATTGGCTGTCTCACTCATTCTGACAGAGAGGAGCACCATTAAACGGCTCTAACAGTAAGCCCCGCCTTCTTTGATCTGATTGGCTGTCTCACTCATTCTGACAGTGAGGACCGCCGTTAGACGGCTCTAACAGTAAGCCCCGCCTTCTTTGTTTTGATTGGCCATTTCTCTCATTCTGACAGTGATAAGCGCCGTTAGATGGCTCTAACAGTAAGCCCCGCCTTCTGTGATCTGATTGGCTGTCTCATTCATTCTGACAGTGACGAGCGCCGTTAGACCGCTCTAACAGTAAGCCCCGCCTTCTGTGATCTGATTGGCTGTCTCACTCATTCTGACAGTGACAAGCGCCGTTAGACCGCTCTAACAGTAAGCCCCACCTTCTGTGATTTGATTGGCTGTCTCACTCATTCTGACAGTGACGAGCGCCGTTAGACCGCTCTAACAGTAAGCCCCGCCTTCTGTGATCTGATTGGCTGTCTCACTCATTCTGACAGTGACTAGCGCCGTTAGACCGCTCTAACAGTAAGCCCCGCCTTCTGTGATCTGATTGGCTGTCTCACTCATTCTGACAGTGACTAGCGCCGTTAGACCGCTCTAACAGTAAGCCCCGCCTTCTGTGATCTGATTGGCTGTCTCACTCATTCTGACAGTGACGAGCGCTGCTAGCCCGCTGAGGAACATCAACCTAAATATAACATTTTACTTTTGTCATCCTTGCAACAGAGCGGTGTGTGATGGAGAATAGCAGAGCAGCATCAAGAGTATCAAATATTGGGGGGTATAATTTGGCCATTTCTAAGTATTCGGAGGGACGTGTCCCCCTAAATGGCTGTGGTGGTTACGGCCCTAGTCTACATTTGAATTCACTTTGCAACTGTTAAAAAATATATAGAAATGAATATGTGTAGTATGAATAAAATTCGGATGTACAAACACGGTTCCAAAAACCGTTGGGACACTACACATTTTGAATAAAAAAGAATGCAATAATTTACAAATCTCATAAAGTATACTTATATTTTATTCACAATAGACTATAGATAACATATCAAATGTTGAAAGTGAGACATTTTGAAATGTCATGCCAAATATTGGCTCATTTTGGATTTCCTGTAGCTTGACGTGGTCATACTCAATTCTAGTCTGAATATGAGTCTGAAACCGCTCCATTGGGCTGCGATTATGAGGCGTGTTTCAACCGAACCAGGAAAGACATCAGTTGGATAGACCTTTGTATGTCTATCCAATTGATGTCTTTCCTGGTTCGGTTGAAACACGCCTCATAATCGCAGCCCAATGGAGCAAACCAATCAGAGCAACGAAGCGACGCATTGTCAAATGTCAACAGACAGAGCTCAACTACACTGTGTTGCCAAGTCTGCATTTTTTCCCCCTGTTGTTTTCTATATCCAAGGGTTGAAGCGACTATTATGTGATATATAGACCCATAAGTACGAATTTTAGCAGCAACCTTACCAAAATAACGCACATTTTACCCCCAAACACCATTTTTTCCCCCGGAGAACCCCCCGAGAAGCTATTGTTTAGGGCTAACGTTAGTAGTTGGCGGATTTTGTCATAAATACTTGGCAACCCTGTCTGCACACGCTGGAATAAACGATCTTTGCCGGTGTTGTAAAAAAATAAAAGAATGTATTGATACACAGAGTACTTACCCAACATGATCATCATTTCTGAGAGAAATAGTGAAGGTGATGCAGATACAAACAAGCTCTCCGTTTAGGATTTGAACAAATATAATCCAAGCCCCTTTGATGACGTGATGATTACGTTATTGTTGATCATCTGTCCATCATCGTCTAAAGCCCGCCCTGATGATTTCATTGGCCCGAACAGTTTCTGTTCAGGGATAATTACTCCTCTATGGAGCAATGCCAGACCGAATTGCCCGACCTAAAAATGTTGTGGGCGGGGCTAAATTCGGCTGGCATCCAGGCTAGATTTTCTGAGAGTTACACATTCCAAAAAAGTTGGGACAGGTAGCAATAAGAGGCCGAAAAATTTTACATATAAGGAACAGCTGGAGGACCAATTTGCAACTTATTAGGTCAATTGGCAACATGATTGGGTATAAAAAGAGTGGCAGTGTCTCTCAGAAGTCAAGATTGGCAGAGGATCACCAATTCCCCCAATGCTGCGGCGAACAATAGTGGAGCAATATACATTTTCCAACATGACAATGCCAGAGCACATACTGCTTCAATTACAACATCATGGCAGCATAGAATGATCCGGGTACTGAAATGGCCAGCCTGCAGTCCAGATCTTTCACCCATAGAAAACATTTGGGGCATCATAAAGAGGAAGATGCGACAAAGAAGACCCAAGACAGCAGTGAGACAGCATTCCTATTCCTAAACTTGAGCAGCTTGTCTCCTCAGTCCCCAGACGCGTTTGCAGACTGTAATAAAAAGAAGAGGGGACGCTACACAGTGGGAAACATGGCCTTGTCCCAAACTTTTTGAGACGTGTTGATGCCATGACATTTAAAATCAACTTATTATTCCCTTAAAATGATACATTTTCTCAGTTTAAACATTTGATATGTCATCTATGTTTTATTTTGAATAAAATATTGAAATTTGAAACCTCCAAAACATTGCATTCTGTTTTTATTTATTTATTATTATTCACAATTTGTCATTGTCCCAACTTTTTTTGAATCAGGTTTGTACATCTACCAAGTCACATGACCTTCCAGTGTCAGTCGCTTCACTGTGATTCTTCAATCCTCTCCTGTGGCCTTATGGGATAGTAAACAGCAGCAGGTCATCCAGGGGCTTTTCACCAGATGGTGGATATGTATTCGGATGTGCTACCGTTTTGGCATACTGCATGTGGAGTATTTGTTTTCGGATGCAGGGATTGACTTCAGGACGGCATAACCGGAAGTGCTAGAGTTCTCTTTTCCAGGATTTGGCCTAAAAATTATGCAATTATTTAGTGTGTGTGTGTGTGTGTGTGTGTGTGTGTGTGTGTGTGTGTGTGTGTGTGTGTGTGTGTGTGTGTGTGTGTGTGTTTATATGATGTGATTACACTGAAAACCCTAATAAGTTGATTGAACTCTATTGTTTTGAGTAAACTCGTTCCCTCAATTCAATTGAGTAATGGAGTCTCCCAAAACTTGTATATTTAAGTTCACTTAACTTAGTGCTCACGTTCACTGTACTCAAATTGTTAAGTTCACCAAACTGGGTACACCAGAAGTTCAGTACACCATGCTGGGTACAACCAATCAAAACTTCAGCATGCATTGCAGCATGAATAAATTATACATCTGAATTGTGACACATTTTCTTTGATTCTTACTATTTGCTTTTACTTTTGCTCTGTTGTTCTGATGTTTTTGTAGCTTGTTTTATTGAGAGTTGATCTGTTTATCGGATAAAAAAATAAATAAAATAATTGTCACCATTGTAGAGATTCATACACGGATTCTTGATGTCTGTGCATGTCTAACAAATGCCATAGATTTAAACATCTTTTGCTCAAAAATTAAAATAATAAATTGTTAAATTACCACAACAGTAAAGAATCTCATGGAAATGTGTATTAATATTTCAAAACTATTAATAACTGCTTTGACAACCAGAGCATTAGACTCTGCATGAGATCAGGGATTCTGCCAACACATGATGTTATCATCGTCATAATAATATTAAACAGTCAAGGGTCCAGAGCCCAACTAAAGCAAACACTGATCTCCATCATGGTGACTTCAAACGAAACTATTATTTCCATTGAAACAGAAATAAAGTCAGTCTGGTTAGTTATAAGTTGGTTTATGTATTATTGTTAGGTTTTTTTATTAACTTACACATTTTTACTTACCAATTTTAAGATTGCATCACAATGAAAAAGTCTCCATCTTAATTTGAATCAGCAACAGACGAGGCGAAAAGGACCGCCCTTTGTAAATGTCCTCCAATCAGTGAATTAGTTCTCTTGTTGCCAGGCAGAACTCCTGGCATGGCCAATCACATCAAAGCAAGACCAGAGAGAGATATTTTAATTAATTATGATTTTGAGTTCATTCAACTTGAAATCTTAAGTTTATGTATTTTGTAGCTTAATAAGTTAAACTAACTTATATTTTTGAGTTTTTGGACTAAACTACTAATATTTAGTCAAGATTACTTGATTTGTTTAAGTAAAGACAACATTAGGGTTTACAGTGTAATTGATTTGTCAGCACTAAATATTATTATTTTTTATTTTATTATTATTTTAAAAGGTTTTATTATTTTATAAAGTATTACTATTTTTTAAAAATATGTATAATTAGTTTAATATGTATTGGTTGGTTGATTTAAATACATATAGCCTATACATTATATATATATATTATTATTATTATTTTTTTTTTACAATTTTACATTAATTCGTAATCCCTTTCAGTGTTGTATGAGTAAAACAAAATACCATAAGCCCCTCTTTTATATAGTTTGATAAACATCTATAGAAAGGATCTATAAATTAATAATGTAAAAACGAATAACTAAGTGAGGTGTGTCTGTGTCTCTGTGTGTGTGTGCGCGCGAGAGTAAGTGTGTGTTTGTGAGATTGTGTATGTCTAAGTGTGCGGGAGTTTGTGTGTGTATGTGTGTGTGTGAAGCTCTAAATATCTCCAATCCAGTCAGTGTTTACAGTAAATGTATTGTTTGTATATGCATTATTTGTCATTTAAACACAATTTGAGTGTGACACGCTCAACCCCTCACGTCTTTCTTGGCTGTGTGTGGTGTGTGTGTTATCTCGAGTGTGAGGAAGGATGGCAAAAAGGCAAAATTTCACAAAAAAGGAACTTCTGAAGAACATTCCCGACACGAGTGAGTCAACAAACGTCATGTGGAGGATCTGCTGCGCGCTGATTGGAGGACCGGGACCTCGCTCGCGCTGTTGATGCTGCTGTTTTTAATTATTCTGAGGTTTTGTTTGGAGCCGTTCAAGGACACACACACACACACACACCATCAGTCGTGAGAAAAGATCATGGGAGTGTAAACAGTTCTGGCACACAAATAGCATGCGTTAAATCTTTGGTAGTTTTCTCAGAAACAAAGGCTGCACACACACACACACACTGCAGACGTTGCATGAATGCACTCACAGAAAAGGTTTGTGTGGACACACCCGGCGGCCGGGACACACCCAGACCGGGCGGCACACATCTGCAGGATACGCGGGTCAAACTACAGCAGGAGGAGGAGAGAGAGGTCAGGAGTGACCTTATTTGGTGATCTCTCTCTCTTACACACTCACTCACTCACACACTCACTCACTCACTCACTCACTCTCTCTGCATCTGGTATCGCTCAGCAAGACCTTTGACTTAGCGCTCGACATTCCTCTAGTTGCCCAACAGAGTGAGAGAGAGAGAAAGTGTGTGTGTGAGAGAGAGATAGAAAGAGATAGTCTCTGTGTGTGTGTGAGAGAGAGAGAGAGAGAGAAAGAGTGTGTGTGTGTGTGTGAGAGAGAGAGAGAGAGAGAGTGTGTGTGTGTGTGTGAGAGAGAGAGAGAGAGAGAGAGAGTGTGTGTGTGTGTGTGTGTGAGAGAGAGAGAGAGAGAAAGATTGTGTGAGAGAGAGCTAGTGTGTGTGAGAGAGAGGGGGAGAGTGTTTGTGAAAGAGAAAGTGTGTGTGTGAGAGAGTGTGTGTGTGTGTGTGTGTGTGAGAGAGAGAGAGAGAGAGAGAGAGAGAGAGAGAAAACGTGTGTGTGTGAGTGTGAGAGAGAGAGTGTGTGTAAGAGTGTGTGTGCGTGTGTGTGTGTGTGTGTGAGAGAGAAAGAGTGTGTGAGAGAGTGTGTGTGTGTGTGTGTGAGTGTGAGAGAGAGAGTGTGTGTGAGAGTGTGTGTGCGTGTGTGTGTGAGAGAGAGAAAGAGTGTGTGTGTGTGAGAGAGAGAGAAAGAGTGTGTGTGAGAGAGTGTGTGTGTGTGTGAGAGAAAGAGTGTGTGTGAGAGAGAGAAAGTGTGTGTGTGTGTGAGAGAGAGAGTGTGTGTTTGTGAAAGAGTGTGTGTGTGTGAGAGAGAGTGTGTTTGAGAGAGAGGGGGACAGTGTTTGTGAAAGAGAAAGTGTGTGTGTGAGTGTGTGTGTGTGTGTGTGAGAGAGAGAAAGAGTGTGTGTATGTGTGTGAGAGAGAGAGTCTGTGTGAGAGAGAAAGAGATAGTGTGTGTGTGTGTGTGTGTGTGTGTGTGTGAGAGAGAGAGAGAGAAAGAGTGTGTGTGTGTGTGAGAGAGATGGGTATGGTTTAGGGGTAGTGTGTGTGAGAGATGGGTAGGTTTAGTGTGTGTGTGTGTGAGAGAGAGATGGGTATGTTTAGGGGTTGTGTGTGTGTGTGTGTGTGTGTGTGTGTGTGTGTGTGTGAGAGAGATGGGTAGGTTTAGGGGTTGTGTGTGTGTGTGTGTGTGTGAGTGTGAGAGAGAGAGAGAGAGAGAGAGAGAGAGAGAGAGAGAGAGAGAGAGAGAGAGATTGATTTTTCCGTTCCCGCACGGAGGGTTGATTCAGGGCGACTGGAGCTTCCACCCACACACACACACACACACACACACACACCTCCTCTTGCGCTGATAAAGACTCCCGGCGGGATCGCGCGTCCCTCTCTCTGGACATCATCACTCCGCATTCCGCAGATAGCTGAGTGAAGCGCGCGCCCGCGAGACTCCAGCCTCCCGCGTGCAGGGACCGCTCGTGCACGCGCGTTTCACTGCATGAGTGGCGATCTCTCCTCTTAACACACACACACACACACACACACACACACTCCTCTAAACACACATTTGCACTTCTTCCGTTTTTGCATTCAGAGAATCATGCATGAGAAATATCCCAATAATAGCTCATATAAAGATATCTGGACGATAGTATTACACACACACACACACACACACACACACACACACACGATGATGACACTAAAAATATAACACAGCCGAGATGAGCAGATATCATTCAGGTTTCACGGGTTTGCACGATTTTATCTTTTATATTTATCATGTTTGGGATGTTTTAGTGAGTTTCGATTTGTTTTTGTATTCCTGAATTATGACTTTAATTAATTGGTTTAATTAACAACATTAATTGGTAGCATGCTAATAAAACAAATGCATATTAAATGTGTGTGTGTTTATACATATAGGCCTACATACATACACACACACACCCACACACACTACACGATATTTATATAAATATGAAATATTAAACATATGAATATTACATTGTATTTCAATAAAACACGATACATATAACCCCATAAGACAGATATGGATAGACAGATCTGTGACAAGACATAAATAAACTTTTAAAATAGTAAAATAAACTATTCTAAACATAAATATTTCAGTGGAAAAAGTAAAAATAAACTCTCATATTGTGGAATGTATGTCAACACTGCCACTCATTATTTATCTAAAGAAAGTTGTTGTGAAGAAATTTCCTGATTCCAGACATTCCTCTCTCTCTCTGTGTGTGTGTGTGTGTGTGTGTAAACACGGTCCGGCGACTTATATGGTCACAAAAGCCCAAAGTCGCGCAAATACCTCAGACATTAAACACACACATACGGGCCCCTGCGGCCCAACTATTTCAAGTTCACCCTCTGACGCGAACTTTGCCGCTTTGACACGCCCACACGCCGCCTGTGATTGGCCGAAGCCCTTGGGAATGCGAGTAAGCGGGCTGTGATTGGCCGGGAGGGGCAGTGACGCGCGGCACAGACTCCGCCCTCACCGGGACCGCACCCCGAACCATTACAGCAGGACGGAGTTCACCGAGTGGAAGAGAGAGGGAGGGAAGAGAAAGAAACGAGAAAAAGAAAAAAAGAGAAAAGAGAGCGAACTTGTGCGCAGTTGCTGTGGATTGAAAAATTGAAGTTTGGAGCGCAGCGACAACGAATCCACATTGAGTTCCTGCCAACCGTCCTCCCGAACTCCCGAGCGTCTGCATCTGATCAGCAGGTAACGTACGTTAACGTTAAACCGGTACCGGGTGTGATCGGTACGCTCACTCCGCAGATCCATTCAGACGCCGCGAAGCGAAGCAGGAAGCGCGCCGCTGGGTGGGACTTCATTCTCACTGACGCGACCCTGATTTTTGCAGCGCTTTCAAACTTTCCGAGCGTCAAATCTTAACGCTTCATCGTTATTCCGTGCGAAGGGGAGCTGCTAACCTGCAGCGCGTCAGGTCAGATCGGCGACAATAGACGCGAGGTGAGTTTCAGGAAGTGCTCGGGGAACACGGGCCGCGACGGGGTCTCCGGCACGCGGAAACGCGTTAACGGGACACGGAAAAGCGTTATTTTTTAGCGAGGAACGGAGTTACCGTGAGCATGATGTTATAATGACGAGTGACGCCTCGCGGGCGCTCATTACGTCATCGCTGGCGTTAAACCGGGCCGAGCGGTGCGTTTTCCGTTCTGCCCGAGCCTTCGGGAGAAAAGCTCAGTTCCCACCCGTTTCCCGTAGATTAACGTGGAAAAATGAACGGTTTCTGACACTTTCAGGGGAGTTGCTCTGGCAAAGTGACGGTTGCAAAAAAAAGCGTGCGCGCGCTCAAAGTTCGATAAAGCGTGGCCTCGCGCAGCGTGTGCGCGCTTTCTATAAAACGGGATATTTGTCAGAGGAAAACGTACATTAGACGGGTTATATTTGCAAAGCGCGCACACAAGGTCGTCCGTGGGAGCGCGCTGCGCGAGCTCGTGCTCCTGGTGTTAGGGCCTATACTTTGTTGTACTGTAGGTTTAAAAAAGAAAATAAAAAGGTTTGTGTTGTACTTTAAGGAAGATTGTCTGCAACATAGCATAACGGTCTTGTAGAAATACCACCTGTATTCATTACAATTAACGACAATACAACGAACAGGATGTCCAGCTGACGTTATCATTGAATGATTGACAGTTGGTCCACGCGATGACGTGATCCCGGTGTTCACCCGCTGGTTTGACTTAGTTTTAAATCACACACACACACACACACACACACACACGCACACGCACACGCACACGCACACACGCACATTTTAACGTAGACTGACTAGTTTTACTTTCTTCGAAGACGTGTGTGTGTGTGTGTGTGTGTGTGTGTGTGTGTGTGTGTGTGTGACCTGGTTTTCTGCGAGGGAGTGTGTCTAGGACGCTGTGACCCATTAAAAGCTCATGCTGGTCTTATTCTGCATGTTTGTTGGAGTTGTTCTGGTTTGCTAACCCTGACATGTTGTTATGTTTGGTACACACATCTCAAGTGGGAAACCATTTTCTTTTTTGGGGGGGCGTGCCTGTGATCGAATATGATGGATGCAGGATAGGAAGGGGAAGTTATGCAGAATAACTTCCATCACACCATCTCTCTCTGACCAAAGTGTTTTGAGCATTTTAATTAGGACTTCCCATACGGACGTAAACACACCAGATATGTATCGAAAACCTGCACCTTTCGCCCCCAAAATGGACAATATACAGCCAGAGGGGATAACAACCACCAATTTAACATCGTGTTTTGACCCATTATTTCATCTGACAGTCAACGATTGGGACATTTAGAAATGCTAATAGGTGTAAAATGCTAGCCTCTTCTGCGCTGGATGCACTGGAGCCCTGCACTGCTGTGACTTTACCTGGCTCTTAGTCTTCACGAGTCTTGAGTTGCTTTTATTGAATAAGCCGTCGCATTCATTAATAATACTAATTTGATTGAAGTACTATATGTCCAGGGCTCCAGACTGTGACCACACACACACACACACACACACACACACACACACGGCTTGTTGCAGACCGATTGTGTATTGTTCAGCACTTTGGTCAGCCATGTTTGCTGTGTTTAAATGGGCTATATAAATAAAACTAATCTTGAATACGGCGATCGGGCTGTAATGGCGAATGTTGCGTTACTATTGATTCTTATGACTTTACGATCCTACATCGCCATCAAAACACAGCCAATCGAACGCATTAGTGCAGATCTCCAAATGGCAGATCTCAAGTTTGTGTTGGTCACGGTAGCCCCGCCCCCAGCCGCTGACGCAAGCGGTCCTTACTTCTAGACCAGCGACGATTCGGTGCTACTTAAAGGCCCACTTAAAATCAAAATTGTTTTTTAGCTTTTAGTATGACTGTGTTTCAAGATAATGACAATTTGCATTTAGGAGATATAATCATTCAAAACGTACAGTCTCTCACTTACGTTAAAACGAATCTCAGATTTTGATGACATCATCGCAGACTTCATCTTCTGTCCAATCAAATGCTCTCTATAATCTAAAGCCCCGCCCCATACACTGCTGACGCTGCGGCTGAAATCGGTCAGTTGTTCACACCAGAGTACTGCACGGGTCCGATTTTCTAAATCCGCACCAGAGTTCTCCCGCGGTGCGTCAAACCGCATCCGACCCGTTTTCCGACATGGACCACTAATTAAAATCTGCACCCGACCCGTTTAAAATAGAACGGACACCCGACCCGCACCCGAGATTAAATCAGTTTAGCGTATAACATAGGCCTACACATTTATTGC
The DNA here is from genome assembly GCF_024679245.1 of Pseudorasbora parva. Taxonomy (NCBI): domain Eukaryota; kingdom Metazoa; phylum Chordata; class Actinopteri; order Cypriniformes; family Gobionidae; genus Pseudorasbora; species Pseudorasbora parva. Next base: position 8,760,234 of record NC_090173.1, on the reverse strand, counting down.
CAGGTCATACAACAGTAAATACAGCACCGCGCCACGTCTTTAAAATTCGAACACCTTGTTTTCAATGAGTGTACGCACACCGGCGGCGGCATTCGGCGCCTGTCCGCGGCGACTCAGGAAGCCGCGCCACAGAACGCCAATGTACTGAGTTCACCCTGTGCTACAAGATACACACATCGGGCAGCTCTTCTGTCAGAAGTGGATTCTGAACTGAGCTCGCGCGTGGCATGTATAATGTGCGCGTCCGGCGCTGAGCTTTGCGTCCGGTGTGCGACCCCGTTGAAGCCTTGTGTGATTTTTTTGAAAGTGAGAGAATCCTGGGAGGGCGCACGGCGGCGACTGTTTGAAACCCGTGTTAGACCCGTGTTTCCCCCTTGTCCGACCCGATCCGCACCCGTATCCGACACAGTTGGATGTGTTTCACCCGTTTCCGCAAATCAAATCAAAGCGATATGGAGGAACTTATGATGGTAAACGGTTAGAGGAAACTGGCTTTACCAAACAGAAAGGCTCTAGTTAAACTGTATATTAACGAAACGCTATTGGCTGTTTCAAAAAAGGGGAGGAGCTGCTAACAGCTGGAGTCGTTTCAGGCGAAATCACGTCAACACATTGAATAATGCTGCGCGTTTCAAGGCACTTCAGTGGGCCTTTAAGAACCTTTTCCTGGTTCGAAGCTGGTGCTTTGGGTGTGCAAAGAACCAATTAGAAACTGGGCTCTGGTTCAGAACCAGGAAAAGTGCCTTGGTGGAAAAGGGGTAATTGTGCCCACTATAACCAGTGGATGTCGGCAGAGGAGCACGTATCGACTTAACAGAAGTTTCCACCCCATGATATATGGACAAAAGCAGGATACAAAACCAATCTCTTTGAATTGTGACACAGAAAGCGAGTGAAGAGCTCGTTTTATAATCACTGGAGCTGTCGGTCAGTTCAGCGTTAGAGACTGTCGACGAACAAGTGCGTTTAATCAGAGCAGAATATTGAACTTTTCCCTAAAACAAGGTGTTTGCACATTACTGTTGTTAATCACAGTTCATTTGATCTGCTTATTAGGGCCGATATCTAAACAAAGAAATCTTGATAAATGTTTGCTAGTGCTTCTAAATAATAAAAAAAAAACATGATTTTCTTTTGCCCCATTAAAAACAACACAAAACATTAAGATATAACTAAATTAAATACAAAATGTGTACGTTTACTGAACAGGTCGAGGTGACCAAAGTCTATACGAGTAATTAATATTTTTTGAAATGTACTTTTAAAATATAGATTTTTAATTTGATCTTTGTTTTAAAAAATAAGCAAAACATGCAAATTACTAACAATCTGACAGAAACAGTGCTTTATTTTCCAGCTATAGTCTATTTAACAGTAGCAGTCAAGAAAGAAAGGAAAATAATCAAATACATATAAAAATACGACTTAGTCTTCACTCTATAAATTATAAGTCTATAAACTATAGGCTGATTCTTAATAAATATATTAAAATGATTGTGATATTATCTAATGTTTGATATATATAATAATAATATATTTTATTTGTAAAGCCCTTTTCATAGTTAAAACAATCCCAAAGTGCTAAATATAAGTATAAGTGCTATATATCGCCCAGCCGTACTGCATATCAGTTCAGTCTCTGTTCCGTGTTCACGGTTATATTTCCAGGAAGCAAATTATTATTTTGATTAAGGACTGCACTTATTAGCAAAACAATAGTGATTTTATTATTAAGTTAACTTGAGACGTTTTCCTCTGCAGTGCTCTCTAATGTTGCTCTGGAGCCCTGGCTTCTGCAGGAGAGTGTGTGTGTGTGTGTGTGTGTGTGTGTGATTGTCTTTGTGCGCTTATCCTCAGGAGACTCGCGAATTAAACGACTTTGAACACGCGTTCTTCCGGTAACGCTAACACAACGTTCGTTTAATGTTATAATGCTCCTAGCACCGCATGATCTACGCTGAGAATTAACGATCCAGAAATGTAACCCTTTGGCAGTCAGAAAGTCAGAAATGGTGTGTGTTCATAACCCAATGGGAGCGTTGTGCTCTTCTAAAGGTGTTTGTGGCTCTTCTCATTGGTGGGAATGGCCGCGGGCGGATAGATGTGATGAACAGGTGTGGACCTGCAGGACGCGGGCCTTGTTTACCCTGCGCTCGGAGCCCGTGGCATTGTGGGTAAAGCGTGCCGGTGTGAGGTCTGAGGAGAGCTGTCATCCACCTGGCCCTGTAATCTCCGGCGGGATTGAAGCCGCTTCCGTCGTCTCGTCCTGTCTTTCCTCTGCCCAATCCCATTGTTTGTCCCATAGAGCGCCGTTGTTTTGTGGGATTGCATCATCTGCAGTGCCTCATGGGATGCGTGGCTCACTGAGGGGACAGTTGACCTTAAAATGATCATCCCACCTCGTGTCACACGCGTTCTCTCTCGCTCGGGAGGTGTTTAGAAGAATGCAGATTATGTTTAACGTGATTTATTTGAGAAATGACACGTCTGTGGTCTTCTTCGCTGAGCACTGGACTCAGTCACATCTGATTATTTGATCAATTATTATTATATTCAATATAATAATGCTGTATTATTATAACTTTATATGTACTTGAAATATGATATATAGTATTATTATTAAATAAATATTAATTTATTAATAAATGATTACTTAAATTACTTAAGTTACTTTTAAATTAATATTAATAATAAAATAAATTAATGCATATATGCAGTTTTATTATTTATTATTATTATTAATTAATTAATAAATACTATTAATAAATAAATATTTTATTAAATTAGAAAAATATAGTTATAAAAATAAAATGTTTATTTTTAAATTAAATTAATTCATAAATCATGTATATTTGTTAATTGTTTATTCATGGCTAGTTATGATTATATAAAAATTATGTATATATAATGTCTGTTTTTGTCTTCACTGATAATTTAGCTTATGAATTATGTATCATATAATAATAATAATAATAATAATATAATAATAATAATAATAGTTTATATTTATCATTTAATTTATATGCATTCTATTCTATTATTATTATTATTATTATTATTATTATTATTATTATTATTATTATTTAATAAATACTATTAATAATAAATAAATAAATATTTTATTAAATGTAGTACTATAAAAAAATGTATAATTTAAATTAATAAACAAATACTATATTTAATAAAATATTTATTTATGTACTATTAATAGTACTATAGAATAAAATAATGTATCATTTAACTGACTAATAAGTCATGTACAGGTGTAATGGAGATGTTGTGAAGAACGTCTCGTGTTTTTCCTGTTTCCGCACTGAAACCCAACGGCTCTTCCGAGCGTCCGCTCGTGTCCCGGAAGAGAAGCGGTTTGGGGATGAGCTCAGTGCTCTGGTTTAGTTTTTTCCTCTTTTCCAGCGACTGACCGGCAGCAAAGCTTCCTCAATGAAGCCCGTCTCCTTTCTTATACATTTCAGGAGTGTCCAAAACTAATTTCTCCTCATCCTCCTTTTTCCCTTTTTTGGTTCTCTTTCTCTTTCCTATCGAGCGGCCCTTCCCACAATGCACCTGGCACTCAACAATCACAGGAAGTGATGAGAGCAGACCAAGAGTCACAGGTCCTGCAGACACTAGCATGTGAATAACGGTCTGCCTTCGCCATGACTGCGCTATGATGCGCCGCTGACTCATGCCCGACTGCTGATTGGCTGAGTGCCAGACTCATGATGATGTCACTTCCTGTTGCAGAAGCGGCTCAGGGTAAACGGGGTCTGTCTGTTCTGGCTGATTGTCGTGACAAATCCTGTCCCGCTGTGAAATCGTGTCCGCTGATAGCGGTTTTAAATGCCTGATCAAAAGTTGTTATACATGGCTCTGGACAAGCAATTGTTTAAAAATAAACTATGAATTCATTGCCATACTAAGTACACACACACACACACACACACACACAGACACACACACACACACACACACACACACGTAGTGTTTCCATGTTTTATGGGGACTCTCCATAGGCGTAATGGTTTTTATACTGTACAAACTGTATTTTCTGTCCCCTTACACTGCCCCTGCCCCTAAACCTACACACACACACACACACACGCACACACACACACACACGTAGTGTTTCCATGTTTTATGGGGACTCTCTATAGGCGTAATGGTTTTTATACTGTACAAACTGTATTTTCTGTCCCCTTACACTGCCCCTGCCCCTAAACCTTCCCATCACACACACACACACACACACACACACACACACACACACACACACACACACACACACACACTGCCCCTAAACCTACGCATCACAGGAAACATTCAAGATGTTTTCCACATGGGGCCTAAAAAAATGTCCCCACAAGGATATCGGACATTTTGTCGGGATTGCACGCCCACACACACACACACACACACACACACACACACACACACACACACACACACACACACACACACACACGTAGTGTTTCCATGTTTTATGGGGACTCTCCATAGGCGTAATGGTTTTTATACTGTACAAACCGTATTTTCTGTCCCCTTACACTGCCCCTGCCCCTAAACCTTCCCATCTCACACACACACACACACACACACACACACATACACACACACACACACACATTTATTTGAAAAATGTAATTGATTGCTATAATTGGAGCAAAAACTTGTTCTGAATTATTTCGACTGATAAATTAAGTACCAATACAAAATCATCACATAGTAATGCACCTATAATGTAAATAATAATAATAATAAAAACAGGTGCACAAAATAAATAGATCATATACAAGATATGCTTGTCTATATCTTATATAGAGGTCGACCGATTCATCGGATTTGCCGATTAATCGGCACCGATAGATGATTGGTGGAACAATCGGTTATCGGCAAAAATCAATACCGATAGTTTTTCCGGTTTCCGGCTCTGAAGAGATTACCCATGTTCTTTCAGCCAATAGAATCGCTCTGGGGTCCTAAGCGGACGGGATTTGCCCTGACAGCGGGTCAGGGTCTGTTTACGGCTGGACTCTGAGCTTTGATCTAACGGGGCGTGGCGTCACCGAACGCAGATAAGCGGAGCGAGATAACGACAGATAAAGACAACACTCATACCGCTCTCAGCTCATCTCTGCATCATACAGCAATAAATCAAGCCCTCAGCCAACATTAATATGACTTTCTCTATTACATTTCAGATGGACTGTAGCGCAATATATTTATACGTATTGTTGTTATTGGGGACACTAATATCATAATCCAAGTTATTCAACTAAATATCCAAATTAATAAATAATTAGGTCTTATTTAATTCTATAAACTATAATACTATTACATTTGTTTTATTATCATTTAAATGTGTAATAATTATACATTAAACCTTAAATACTTTATTAATTGTATAGTATTTTTAAATTAAATAATTATACTTAGTTTAATTAATCTTCATTTTATTTATTATAACGCACATTTTATGCATTATATTTCTATATAATTTTTTTATTTTTTGGGGGGAAATTTCAGTTATATCACATTATAAATATTATTTTATGCACTTTTATTCTTATTTTTAATGATAAATTAATGTAAATTAATATAAATAATAAATAAATGAATGTATTATGTTGATTTAGTCTATTACCGTATGTATTTTTTTAGAGAAATCAGTGGTGTGTGTGTTTGTGTGTGTGTGTGTGTGTGTGTGTGTGTGTGTGTGTGTCTGTCTGCAGATCATTGTACACACACACTCTCAGACAGGCAGGAATTCAGTGTCAGGTCCTCACATCGCAAATACTTTTCCTACTTTGTCATTTCCTCTTTCTTTGTTTACAGTTTCCTCTCTCTCTCTCTCTCTCTCTCTCTCTCTCTCTCTCTCTCTCTCTCTCTCTCTCTCTCCCTCTCTCCCTCTCTCCCTCTCTCCCTCTCTCCCTCTCTCCCTCTGTCTCTCTCTCTCTCTCTCTCTCGTCGCTGTGTGTGTGTGTAAGGATGGATTCGCAGTGAATGATTCATGAATGATCAACTCTTGAGGAAGGGCGATCTTCAGAAATCAGCCCTTATTGCAGAATTCAGTGGAAGAAGAGTTGTAAAATAATTTGTCATAATATGTGTGTCATATACGGGCCGCAGGTGTGTGTGTGTGTGTGTACACCTGTGATGGCGGGAACAGATGGGTGTGGCTGTTTAATATGGAAATGTGAGGTGAATATGAGATGAACAACCTTTGTTTGATTGGCTGGAGGGCCACACACACACACACACACACACACACACACACACACACACACACACACACACACACGGAAAGCAGGACATTCCGTTATATTTTAACTGGCAACTGGAGCGTTTGCGTGTTTTTCCTCAGAGACCTTCTGTCAGGACGCCGTGATCTAAAGACATAAATGTGTTCTGGATTAGACGTGTGTGTGTGTGTGTGTGTGTGTGTGTGTTGCTTCACGTCTGTAGTAAATCATGATTAATCATGAGTTAAAGCTTCCAGAAGGTTTTATGTTTTAAAAAAAAGCCATCTGATTATTTGCACAGATTTATTTATTTTAGCAAAGCATCCGTGTTCTGGTGCTTTAACCAATCAAAAAAAATTTTTTTAAACTTAATTTTACCCCTAAATTAAAACCTTTATTAGTCATTAAAGGCACGATATGTAAGATTTTTAAAATTAAAATATCCAAAAACCACTAGATAAGTGTTATATATTTGACTGACTTGTTACAATATCCCCAAATGTTTCCAAGAGAAATAAAAACCGACTTTGTGATGTAAGTCAGAATTCTGAGAAGTCACAATTACTCTTTTTATTCTTGTATTTAGTGACGGAAACGGTCTTCCATAGATATATTCCTTAAGCTTGTGTTTAAAACACTTAATGTGGGCGCCGGTCTTAGAGGAAATGGTAAGGCATCCCAAAGTTTTGGAGTGATCGCTACAAAAGCTCGATCTCCACTCCTCCGTTTAGCTCGACAGAGCCATTATGCAATTCTTTAAAAACAAAACCAAAACTACACTCTAGTCGATCAGTAGTCATTGTTTGGAGAACATTTCGGACCAATTTTAAGCCGTTGGTCAATGATTTATTCATTTATTACTTTGTCGAAAGCATGAATCAGTTTTTCCAGTTCACCCTTGGACTACAATGATTTTACTTTCGTTATTAATTTCAAGTGATAAAAGCAAGACTTAACCACAGAGTAAATCTGCTTCTCGAACTTAAGATCGCCTCCTAATGCCTTACAAAAAGAGCTAGATCGCCCAGATCAGCGACGTTATTTGGGACTCCAAACCACACGACTTCAGGTTTTTCTTCATTCAGCTTTCAAAAATGTAGGGTGCGTTCACACTTGTCATGTTTGGTTGGATTAAAACGAGCCCTGGTGCGATTGCTCGGTTAGTGCGGTTCCTTTGAACGTGTGAACTAGGGCTGTCCTCGACTAAGGGTTTACACATTCGAATCAGAATCTTCTAATCTCTCAATGGTCGACCGATAGTCGAATCATCTGTGTGTGTGTAAACCATAGACCGGAAGAAAATAAACGGTATAAACGGGTTGGGAAGGGCAGGACACGAGTCAGCAGGAGGCTAAGACTATTTTTCTTTTACTTTACACACGGCACACAGCCACCACTTTTAATAAAGTGACCAAAACTATACACTACACATTCGTAAATGAACCGTTCTCTCATAACATTTAAAAGCCGCGATCGAAACACAGAACATCACACAAATATATAAAAGAACATTTTGATAAATAAACCTAAAAAAATACCTGCCTAGAGAGGAAAAGAGCACTTTATATGCACGTTCTTAAGCCGATTGTGCCTAAAGGGGGTCTCACACCGGACTGAAGCTCAGCGCCGTGTCTCCGGATCTCACACCAGGCAGACGTGAACATTATATACACGCGAGCTCAATTTTGAATCAACTTCTGACAGAAGAGCTGCACGATGAGTGTATCTTGTAGCACAGGGTGAAATCAGTACATTCACGATTTGAGGGAAATATACATTTAATCGCCGCGGACAGGCGTCGAATGCCGTCGTCTGTGTATCTGTTTGAATTTTAAAGGCGCGGCGTGTTCGGTGCGAAGCTCAGTGCCCTTAAAGGAGGCAATCGCTCAGCGCCACGACACGTCTTTATAACACTAATATTGAGCACCCCCATATTGCCAAAATGGTATGATCCTCGTTTCATAACACCCGCGAAGATTCGACCATGAGATCAGTGGTCGAATCCGGTCCTGCATATCGATGCATCGAATCTTCGGCTATTGGGGGTCACCCCTAATGTGAACGCTGCCATCCGAACCCTGGAGGGCACCAAACAAGCGGACCGAGAGCGCTAAAGAGACGGGTCTCGGTCCGCTTCCAAACGAACTCTGGTGCGGTTCGACTGATATATGAACGCAACACGGACCAAAGACATGTAAAGGGACCAAAAACAGGACGTAATGTCACAAGATGCGACGCATAGTCAGCTGATTGGACGACGCGGAAAGATCGGTGTATCCAAAATCAGTAACGTTAACGTTAGAGGGCAAACGCAGAGCAACGAGGAAGTGCCTCATCAATATTTGGTCAGACGAGCAGGTTTTGAAAATGCTAGAAAACGCACAAAAAGCAAACCTGGCTCTTCTCATCAAAGGACCTGTTGGCCATTAGCCGGTACAGACGACAGAACGGACGTCTCTTTCCTGCACAACGGAGGAAATCCTGGAGCTGTTTTGAATGTTTTGAACGTTTGACGAGCTCTTCATGAGTTCTCAGCGGGTTAAAATAATGCCATATGTACACGCATAAATGATGGCGTGTAATCCAGATCACAGCATTGTTTTGAATGTTCAGTAAGCAGCTCCCGTCATAAAAGCCGACCAATCAGGCTGTGACCGTCTCCCTGTGCCTTTGGTTCGGTAACTTTAGGTCAGCTGTTAAAAATGGCAGTGTGAACGCTAAGCGGACCAGGACTATATGTTTTGTTTTTTTTGTCCGGACCAAACGAACCAAACTAACCGAACTACAAGTGTGAACGCACCCTTAGAGAGAGCCATTTGATCATGTAAACAGTCCCACAGCGACTCTTATTTGGATCTTAGCACTCTTTTTGACTTGCATATCATCTGCATAAAAGTGAAAAGAGACTCCATGCTTGCTAAAAATTGACCCGAGGGGATAGCGCACGCAAAGAAAACAAGATTGGGCCGAGAGTGGAGCCCTGAGGAACCCCACTAAGCGGAAAAGCAGGTTGGGGAAAAAAATCTCGACCAATGTTTACAGAAAATGTTCTGTTTAAAAGAAAAGACTTAAACCATGCAAGCGCTACACCTCGACTTCCCACATTTGGCACATTGACTCAAATCATGCTGATTGAAATGAATTGTTGCCTGATATTGTAATAGAGTGAAATTAATCTCTCAACGTAAAACATCCTGAAGCGAGACTGTATGTTGTTTGTTTGATTTTGTGTCCGCTTTCGCTGGCCGGATTCATATTCTGGAGTCAATCAGAGATGGCATGCAATGGTTCGTTCGCTCTGAAGGGTAAAATTAGGCTGACAGAAGCGCCAGGAGACTCAAGTGTGTCAGACAGATCTGTGTCAAACTCCCTCTCCTCTTCAGCTCATATTTCACACCTCCTTTATCAGACGCTTGCTATGATTTCACGAGGACGATTACAATCATGTCACGCTGTCTCTAAATCAACCACTGCCTGTTTATTTCTTCATTTATTTTACGCTTACTTGGATAAATGTACGATTGACACACGTGCTCATGAGTTAAAATATTTAGGAGTTTTTCCTTAATTTAATAAATGGGTACAGTAAGACATTTACAAGCTAAACTATTTAATTTATTACAATACAAACTGCACAATAAAAACTACAAGAGTTAACATTGAATTAAACGGCAGATACGGATTATTGTGTAAAATAACGATGATAAAAAAAAAAAAAAAAAGAGTATTTTAATTGTAAATTAGCCTGAAATACACCGTATTTTTTTCTTATAATCTTCTAAAACATATTACAATGTAAACACCATAAAGTAAACATGCTCATAATTCATCAACAGCAGTAGGTCAGTCAGACAACTTGAAGAAAAACATGTAATTACTAGAGGTAACAATAATAAATAAGCTCATAAATACGCATTTCATTTCTTTACGAATCAGTGTTTTTGAACAAATCTCTTGAGTGAATGATTCAATGACTCGCTCATAAAGACTTAATTTGTTTCATTACTTGATGAATAAGCGTTTTTGAATGAATCTCTTTAGTGAATGAAACAATATTTCGCTCATAAAGACTTCACTTGTTTCATTACTGGATGAATCAGCGTATTTGAACAAATCTCTTTAATGAATGATTCAATGATTCGCTCATAAAGACTTCACTTGTTTCATTACTGGATGAATCAGCGTATTTGAACAAATCTCTTTAATTAATGATTCAATGATTCGCTCATAAAGACTTCACTTGTTTCATTACTGGATGAATCAGCGTATTTGAACAAATCTCTTTAATTAATGATTCAATGATTCGCTCATAAAGACTTCACTTGTTTCATTACTGTGTGAATCAGCGTATATGAACAAATCTCTTTAGTGAATGATTCAATGATTCGCTCATAAAGACTTCACTTGTTTCATTACTGTGTGAATCAGCGTATATGAACAAATCTCTTTAGTGAATGATTCAATGATTCGCTCATAAAGACTTCACTTGTTTCATTACTGGATGAATCAGCGTATTTGACCAAATCTCTTTAGTGAATGATTCAATGACTCACTCATAAAGACTTCACTTGTTTCATTACTGTGTGAATCAGCGTATATGAACAAATCTCTTTAATGAATGATTCAATGATTCGCTCATAAAGACTTCACTTGTTTCACTACTGGATGAATCAGCGTATTTGAACAAATCTCTTTAATGAATGATTCAATGATTCGCTCATAAAGACTTCACTTGTTTCATTACTGGATGAATTAGCGTATTTGAACAAATCTCTTTAATGAATGATTCAATGATTCACTCATAAAGACTTCACTTGTTTCACTACTGGATGAATCAGCGTATTTGAACAAATCTCTTTAATGAATGATTCAATGATTCGCTCATAAAGACTTCACTTGTTTCATTACTGGATGAATCAGCGTATTTGAACAATCTCTTTAATGAATGATTCAATGATTCGCTCATAAAGACTTCACTTGTTTCATTACTGGATGAATCAGCGTATTTGAACAATCTCTTTAATGAATGATTCAATGATTCGCTCATAAAGACTTCACTTGTTTCATTACTGGATGAATCAGCGTATTTGAACAAATCTCTTTAATGAATGATTCAATGATTCGCTCATAAAGACTTCACTTGTTTCATTAGTTGATGAATAAGCATTTTTGAACAAATCTCTTGAATGAACGATTCAATGATTTGTTCATAAATGCTTCATTCCTGTATGAATCAGCATTTTCGAATGAATCTCTTGACTGAATGATTCAATGACAAATAATTGTAATCAGTCACTTGATTGCATCAGGCGATGTTATTGATACAAGCTTCATTTGAAGTGTCAAGTTGCTTTCATAAGGTGATTCGCTCATGTTGATCGCTACTGTAGACATCAGTGTTTAGGCCTATATCCCAACTATAAACTTTTATCCCAGAGTCCCAGACCCTCAACTGCTCTCTCTGGCTCTGCTGTGGTTTTGTCAAAGGTTAAATAGACTCCGGTGAATAGCTGTCATTTAGGAATAAGATTGCGTGGGTGTTGGAATCTTGTAATGATTAATCGTGCAGCTCTAGTAGGTCAGAAGCTATATATTGTCATAAATGCATGGTATTCATTGATTATAAATTGCTCTGAGAACAGCTCGTTTTTTTGTATATCCACATAAAGTCTGTTTAGTTTTCAAAATGGCAAAAGAGGGTTTTAGATGTGATTCCAGACATAATGTTTTTTAATGCGTGTAGGAATATGAATGCATGTAATGCTCCAGGTTAAGGAACAGTCTGATTGAGAAACCGTCGTGGGCTTTTGTGTTGAGTATTCTTCAGAAGCACCGTAAGTCTTCTGAGGAAAAGGGTGTGACCCGTTCTGGGAGAGAAGGATGGGGTAACCAGCAGAAATGAAAAGAACGGGTGGAATAACTCTGATAAAGCTGATAAACGCAGGGACTCCTGGAACGCCGATGGGTGGTCGAGCAGAAGAGGGACTAATGACTGTATTTAGCAGATGAACGACACCACATGTTGTGGAAAACATTCACCGGGCAATCTCAAGTCTAGCATTAAACATTCACGGCGTAAGCAGATCATAATTACATGTTCATCGACTGCAACAGAGATGCTTTATGAGCTATAAAACTACATTTCCCATCGTTTCTCTGTGGCGAGTTCGTCCTTGGCTGTTCAGTTTGATGCATTAGTGCAACCACGCAAGGTTGAAAGGTCCTTTAGGGAGAACCAAACATGCTCTTCTTTGGTATCAAAGCAAAAACTCTTTCAGAACTTTTTAAAACTCTCTTTTAGAACCTTTACAACTTTCTTTTAGAACTCACCAGTAGAACTCTAGAACCTTTAAAACACTCTTTTAGAACTCTAGAATCTTTCAAACTTTTTTAGAACTCTCTTGTAGAACTCTAGAACCTTTAAAACTCTCTTTTAGAACTCTAGAACCTTTAAAACTCTTGAAGAACTCTAGAACCTTTAAAACTCTCTTTTAGAACTCTCTTGTAGAACTCTAGAACCTTTAAAACTCTTTTAGAACTCTCTTGTAGAACTCTAGAACATTTAAAACTCTTTTAGAACTCTCTTTTAGAACTCTAGAACCTTTAGAACTCTCTTTTAGAACTCTAGAACCTTTAAAACTCTCTTGTAGAACTCTAGAACCTTTAAAACTCTCTTTTAGAACTCTCTTGAAGAACTCTAGAACCTTTAAAACTCTCTTTTAGAACTCTTGAAGAACTCTAGAACCTTTAGAACTCTCTTGAAGAACTCTAGAACCTTTAAAACTCTCTTGAAGAACTCTAGAAAGCTTTAAAACTCTCTTAAAGAACTTTTTAAAGTTTAAGGTTCTAGAGTTCTAATAGAGTTTTAAAGGTTCTAGAGAACCTTTAAAACTCTATTAGAACTCTAGAACCTTAAACTCTTTTAGAACTGTCTTGTAGAACTCTAGAACCTTAAACTCTTTTAGAACTGTCTTGTAGAACTCTAGAACCTTTAAAACTCTCTTTTAGAACTCTTTTTTTAGAACTCTAGAACCTTTAGAACTCTTTTAGAACCCTCTTTTTTGTAGCCTGTGAGATGGCGAGCAGCTGCGGGGGTCATCGTGTTTGGGATCATGGGAACGGCCCAGCGGTCGCCTCGCTCTCTGTCTGCCGTTTGCCGTGCTAATGGTCTGTTGCAGATGTGTTTTCTCAAGGGGTTGACACAGACACACACACACACACACAACCAGTGCTAGTGCGGTTTTAACCAATGATTAACCAGTAATGCTGTGTTAACCAACCATCCCCTTTCCCATGGATTAACCAGTGTTTGGCCATTTTTAGACCGAATGGCTGGTAAACGGGTGTTTCCCAAATCCACAGCCGTTGTTAATGGATAATGCAGTGTCTACAACTCTTGGGAAAGAAGAGAAAACATTCAGCGGGGTTCTATGTAGAATCATAGGGTTCTAGACTCAATGTTAAAGAACACTTTATGCCATAAAGGCAAATGTTCTTAAAGGGATAGATCATCCAAAAATGAATATGGTCATGATTTCAGCACCCTCAAGTAGTTCCAAACCTGCAGGAGTTCACACTTCTGCTGAACACAGAAGAAGATATTTTGAAGAATGTTGGAAACCAAGCATTTCAGGCCCTGGTTACCATTATTCACTTTTTTGTGTAAACTTTCCCTTTAGCGATTGCATAATACGTTTGTCTGATGGGGTTTTTCCCTTTTTTCCCCCCTAGTGATGAATGTTTACAAGTAGTTTTTCATAAAAATGGAATGAAAAAAAAAGTAGTTTATTAAAACTAAGAACATCTGCTTCTACATATGATTGATGAAGAGTCCATATACACTCTTACAAAATGCTGGGTTGTTTTAACCCAATGTTGGGTCAAATATTGACTATCCCAGCAATTGGGTTGGTTTAACCCTGCGGTTGGGTTAAATATTTGCTTAAACAACCCATTCACTGGGTTAAAACAACCCAATCGCTGGGTTTAGTCCATATTTGACCCAACATTGGGTTGTTTTTTACCCAGATTTTTTTTTAGAGTGTAGAACCTTCTGTTTTCTCCTCTCACTTTTGCAATTAAAACAGCCTGTTCTGCTGCAGTGGCATGAGTGAATGAATGTCGGAAAACAGGAAAACAACAATGCATTATTAACCGACCGGGCGTTGGCCTGTTGACTATTGATGAGGATAGTCTCTGAATGTCTAAATATGGTCTAGTTTACTGCTCCGTGTTGGCTTTACTCTCTCGGTTCTGTCAGCTCTGCATGAGTGTCTGCCATTGCGAGTACATGATAATCAGCGCGTTTAAATCTGGACCAGCCAAAGTCCTCCCATGTGGGAATGCGTCTCTTGCTCAGGGTGTGGAGGAGCGTCAGGCACTGAAATAACTCACCGTCCTGACAGACTCAATGGAGCGCGCGGCTCTGAAATACTAACCGCCCAAACCTGTTCCCAAACGCCACGAGTCCCGCTGCAAACCCTGTGCCGCTATCACAGCCGGACAGTAATGAGATTTATTTATTAAAGTGGTTTCTCAGACAGTAGATGAGGATCTTTTAGATGAATTTAAGGAGGTCTAGTCTTGGTCTTGACCACAGCACTACTGTGAAGCTTGTTTGATTATTTTGAGTCATTTCCAATCTTGTTCCCATTACTTTTGCTCGTAATTCTCCACCATAAACTTACACAAATTAACCAAAGGCGTTTTCTGGACTGTCCTTTGAAGCCACGCACATGATTGTTGTGTCTGATTGTGTGTGTGTGATCTGGTCAGACCTGTTGCGTCCCACCCTCTCCTGTAGAGATGCAGTGTGTGTCGCGTGGGAACCGCTGTCGGCCATCTTGAGCCTGTTTGGGCTTGCAGTGCTGTAGTTCAGTTGAGCTCAATGAGTGTTTGTGTTTTTGGGAGACACCTGCGTGTGTTCACCTGCCTTACCAGTTCCTTCGCGCCAAGAGTTTTTGTAAACACCATGTTTGGATCCAAAAAACTTGGAAAAGACGACAACACTCAATTTATTATTGCATATGTAAAAATGATAGTGTATAATTAAAAAAAAGCCATCTTGACACTGACAGGTAACAGGTTCTCATAATTCACCTCCAAACACAATACTCATATGCCGTGGAGTCATGTATTCTCTTATCTTGTTGTTTGTTCATGGTTTTGTTTTTTTGTAGGGTGAGGTTGTGTCACACAACTTATCTGTTGAAAGTGTCTTGATTTCTATCAAGCGACATGAATTTGCATCAAAATACCGTATGTTCAAAATACCATTGCGATTGCTGATTAATCATGTGATCGTGGTTATTTGTCATTTGATCACTCATTTGAGATAACCTCAATAATTGTGCAATTTAAGTTTATAAACGCTATTATAAAGTACCGCAATGAAGGTTTGTGGGTTAAATAAGACTGCATTATTCTATATTATTATATTGGCCTGTTTACTTTCGTTTTGTGCTATTATATTATATACAATGCCAAGGAAAAGCCACAAAGTCATTTTTCCAGAACCTTTACTTTCGCCGTTCCTCAGCGGTGGCTTGATCTTCCCCAGCCTCTAAAACATCTAAAATCACGTTTTTTCCTTCAGCACTTGAATTAATCCTGTCAGTGCTCTCACTGCGTCTCATTTCCCTCCCTGTACTCCTCCAAAACAATGCTTGACATGCCTATTTTAACCATTTGTAATGGCATTGCCCCCTTAGGATGAATCCCTTTGTCATATATTTCTTGTTGATAAGTCGAATCAGTGTATGTAACTAAATGTAAATGATTTGGGAAGTGTTTTTCTCTGATTTAATAGTTTTATTGTGCTATTATAACTAACTCTTGTCTATTATAATGTTAGTTGCGTTGTTTTATTTGGACTGAGTCTTGTTCTTCCCTTCCTGTGAACGACCGGAGACCCGCTGCTCTTTGACACAAAATTTAAACAAGCACGCCGTTGTCTAAACACGTCTCTGGATAGTGTAATCAACAGTGTGTTTGGCTCGACCACATTTAAAACAAAGCATCCCGCACACTATGTCTATCTGTGTGTGTGTGTGTGTGTGTATGTGTGTGTGTGGTAATTACGGACGCCGGTGTCGTTTCATGAGAGCTCTCCGCCCTGACGTGTGCTGTGTTTTACGAGCTGCTGACCTAACCTGTGTTTGGACGGGCTCTGCATTCCTCAGGGATTGCGTAAGACGTGCAGAAATGTGCTTTGTTTTGTGGATCTGTTTCTCGAGAGCTTGCATGCTTCACATCAGTTGAAGACACTCTTCAGCTGCGGTTTATTTAAAGGGACTGTATGAAAGAAATGTATTTCAATTAATCGTAAAATGGTCCTACGTCACGTCACTAGACATTAAGAAATCATGTTAATTTGAAATACTTCTATCACTGACAGCAGGAGTCCGACCAGGGTATTGTCATTATAAAGTTGTTGTTGCCGCCCTCAACTGATTTTGATGATGTCATGTTGTGTTTTGGCCTGAAGCTCCGCCCTCCACCTATCGACCAATCACGAAGTCAGTAGTGTTTGGGCATCTGGGTTGCCAGATCTGCTCTAGTTAGCACAGCTGCAGATCTACAAACGTTCTGCTAATCCTGCAGCCAATCTGGCAACCTCGAGTCAGAGGGAGGGGGATACACCGCTCTACAGTCATCTGAAAGGGATTGCAGTGCCAGTTTTGGCCACAATCTTACACACACTTCCTTTAAGACGTTAAACGCTGACATCAGAGATACTCTCCACCCTTGTGATGACCCTAGCAACCACCCGAATACCCTAGCAACCACATAGCAACATGCAAAACCCAACCGTTTAAAGTGAGTTTGACTTTAGTGTTTGGACATCTGGGTTGCCAGATCTGCTCTAGTTAGCACAGCTGCAGATCTACAAACGTTCTGCTGATCCTGCAGCCAATCTGGCAACCTCGAGTCAGAGGGAGGGGGATACACCGCTCTACAGTCATCTGAAAGGGATTGCAGTGCCAGTTTTGGCCACAATCTTACACACACTTCCTTTAAGACGTTAAACGCTGACATCAGAGATACTCTGAACCCTTGTGATGGCCCTAGCAACCACCCGAATACCCTAGCAACCACATAGCAACATGCAAAACCCAACCGAACACCCTAGAAACCACATAGCGACAGGCTTGAAGTGTGAATAAGCCTTGCGTTTTCTTCCGAATATGGGAAATCTGAAGAATGTTGGCAGATTAGTATAGTTTATAGAATTATTTAAGACCTAATTAATGATTTTAATTAGGATATTTATATAAATAAATGCTTTATAAGTGCAGTTCATTATGAGTTAATGTTAACTAATGATCATTCTTCTAAAGTGTGGCCAAGCGTTTGTCTTTTAGAATAGCCTGTGCAAACAATCCGGGATATTTAGTGGGAAAATAAACTGTGAAAGCGTCTTCGGGCGGATGATGTAATTGTCTATTTTTGCTGTTTCTTGTTTATTCTGCTAGTCAGTGTTTGATATAAACACTCTGCTATTATTAATGTGTGTATATTAATAAAACCAGGCATTTCACTGACCCCTAACGTCCTGCTCTCTCGCTTCCAGAAACCATGTCGGACGCAGACAAGTTCCTGTACGTGGACCGAAACCTGGTCAGCAACCCGCTGGCGCAGGCCGACTGGGCCACCAAGAAGCTGGTGTGGGTGCCGTCGGAGCGGCTGGGGTTCGAGCCCGGCTCGGTGAAGGAGGAGCACGGAGACGAGGTGGTGGTGGAGCTCGCCGACTCGGGGAAGAAGGTGCGGGTCAACAAGGATGACATCCAGAAGATGAACCCGCCCAAGTTCAGCAAGGTGGAGGACATGGCGGAGCTCACCTGCCTGAACGAGGCGTCCGTGCTGCACAACCTGAAGGAGCGATACTACTCCGGCCTCATATACGTGAGTCTGACACACACGGCTGAGCCAACAAACGCTATGAACAAACGTTCTTCCAGCAACGTTAACCGTTAGTGATCACATCTTTGGTGTGCGTCTAATGTTTTTAAAGGGATAGTTCACCCAAAAACGAGAGTGTGATGTTTATCTGCTGACCCCCAGGGCATCCAACATGTAGGTGTGTGTGTTTCTTCAGGAGAACACAAATGAAGATTTTTAACTCCAGCCGTTGCTCGTATAATGCATGTCAATGGGGAGTATTTCTATGAGAGTAAAAAACACACACACATACGAATCCATATTAAATCCTGCGGCTCGAGGAGACACATTGATGTCTTAAGACACGAAGCGATCACTTTCTGCCAGAAGCACAACAGTATTTGTGTTATTTTATAGCCGCATATCAGACGAATCTCATCTGGTATTCTCAGCGCCGTTACTTCCATCCAATAAGGTCAAAATCCCGGTGCGATCATAGATCCCATGTACTAATGAGGAATATATATAAATATATATAAATATATGATCAGGCCGGGATTTTGACCTTATTGGATGGAAACAAACAAACATTTGCAAAATGGAAGCAGGAAAAGCCCTTTAAATCTGGACGCCTGAGATCGTTCAGAAATACGGCTTTCGTAGCGAAAGGGGAACATTTGGAAACATTTCCTTTTGAACATATTTTTATTAGCTGGGAAACTTTTAAAGCCCCACATATGAAATATAAAAATATATAGATTAATCTTGATTTAATGAAAAATAAAATACATTTTTATATAATATGTGTGTGTGTGTATAATTATGTATATATAAATACACAAACGCATGTATATATTTAAGAAAAATGTTATATTTATATATAAATAATAATTTATTTCATTTATTTATTTATTATCTCCATCCATCATCTATCTATCTGTCCGTCCGTCCGTCCGTCCGTCTGTCCGTCCGTCCGTCCGTCCATCCATCCATCCATTCTCCCATCCATCCATCCATTCTCCCATCCATCCATCCATTCTCCCATCCATCCATCCATTCTCCCATCCATTCTCCCATCCATTCTCCCATCCATCCATCCATCCATCCATCCATCCATCCATCCATCCATCCATCCATCCATCCTCCCATCCATTCTCCCATCCATCATCCATCCATCCATTCTCCCATCCATCCATCCATTCTCCCATCCATCCATCCATTCTCCTATCCATTCTCCCATCCATCCATCCATTCTTCCATCCATTCTCCCATCCATCCATCCATTCTCCCATCCATCCATCCATTCTCCCATCCATCCATCCATTCTTCCATCCATTCTCCCATCCATCCATCCATTCTCCCATCCATCCATCCATTCTCCCATCCATCCATCCATTCTCCCATCCATCCATCCATTCTCCCATCCATCCATCCATTCTCCCATCCATCCATCCATTCTCCCATCCATCCATCCATCCATCCATTCTCCCATCCATCCATCCATCCATCCATTCTCCCATCCATCCATCCATCCATCCATTCTCCCATCCATCCATCCATCCATCCATTCTCCCATCCATCCATCCATCCATCCATTCTTCCATCCATCCATCCATCCATCCATCCATCCATCCATCCATCCATCCATCCATCCATCCATTCTCCCATCCATCCATCCATCCATCCATCCATCCATCCATCCATCCATTCTCCCATCCATCCATCCATCCATCCATCCATCCATTCTCCCATCCATCCATCCGTCTGTCCATCCATCCATAGATTATATTTTTTTACAGTGTATGCTGTAAACTATCACCCCGTCGGATTGAGTCCAAACGCAGCGTTTTTCCCGTCGTTTAGAGGCGTATCAAAAATAATACAGCAGACTTGATTAAAGGGATAGTTCACGCAAAAATGAAAATTCAGTAATTTCCTCTCCCTCAAGTTGTTCCAAACCTGCATGAATTGCTTTCTTCTGTTGAACACAAAGGAAGATATTTGGAAGAATGTTTGTGTATAAGCAGATTTTGAGCCCTATTGACTACCATAGTATTTTTTCCCTACTATGGTAGTCAATGGCTGCTCAAAATCTACTTAGCAGAAGAAAGGAATTCATGCAGGTTTGGAAAGACTTGAGGGAGAGTAAATGACTGAATTTTCATTTTTGCGTAAGCTGACCTTTTAACGCAGGAAGTCCTCCAGAGTCTCAGTGGGGCAGAGGTTTGTTTTCGAGACTGAGAGGGTTCGACGGCCTTCAGTGCAGATTACAGACTCCATCGCCGAAACCGCTTCTCTAAACAGGAAACCATAGGAACAATGTGCTCCCGAGGGACAGGAAATGATGCGTGCGGGAGGGGAGGCTTGAGTTAAAACATGATCAAGAACGAGAGAAAAAAAAAACTAAGATAAAATGAAAACTACTTGACACAGTTACGGTCATCTGAGATAAGTCAGGCTTGCGCTGGTAAACAAGATGTGTTTAGAAAAGCACATTAAAAAAAACATTATTTGATTTTTGTTTGCCCTAGATGAGCCACACAGGAGGGCAACACTCTCACTTCTCCTTTCCTGCTGATATTTTTTTGCTCTTGTGGTTTTTATGACGACAACTTAACCTTCACAACGAGGCCATCCTTAAAAATATTTTGGTTTGCAGTAACAGTAAAACATTTTTAAAAAAGGGTCGGTAGGTAGGTCTATTTTTTTTTTTTTCAAATTTTAATACAAAAAAAATGTACATTTTTGGTGATGGTGATTACGTAGGTATGAATTTAAACAAATTGGCATATCGTGACATCACTGACTGGGTCTTCAAGCCGTGCCTTCGGGCGTGTAGGCTAATTGCAGGCTATATAGACCACAAACAAATTGAAATATTTGTCAAAAACATGTTTATTGCATAAATTTCAGGTGCATTCTTTAAGAAAAGTGTCCAACCACCAGCTAGCTGTCATTGACTCAAAGCTGTCAACCCTCCCTTTTTTCCGGGTTTCTCACGTATTTTAGCTCTTTTCCCGCTGTCTTCCCGTTTTAGTATTTTCCCGTGATATGTTTCTTATTTTTATGCTCGATTGTGTTAACTCAGAGCACGCAACTATCTGTGTCTCTGAAGTGGCTTGCACTTCTTGCCAGACCAACGCATCTGGTGATATAGACTAGTGCATTTGAATATTAAAAAGCAAAAAGTTGTTTTTATGAATTCAATTAATTAAGTAGCTATAACCAGCTATTCAATCAAGAGCAGTGAGTGAGTCCTTATCTTTTGTTTGACAGACAGCAGTAAAGGCTACTGCCCCTTTAAGACCTAATACAGAGATATGCTCGTCTTTCTCAACTGTATAAAGTTCTCTAAAGGGATATAGACTGTCTGATGGATACTCATCAAGATCGACATGTTGACATACTTTTTGTGTGAGTTTATCCGTTTAAACGCAAGACTTGAAAGAACTCAATATTTGCGCGCTGTGAGACGTGCGCGCGCTGCGCACAGAGACAGATCTTCTCTCACTGCAGAGGGTTCTCATTCGCATCTTCTGGCGAATATACTGAGTGATGATGGCGAAAATGACTGGTCATACGGCAGCACTCGCATGCATTGAACACAGTTTACAAATATAGACCGTTTTGCCCATGTTTTCTTTTATTATCGCTGTTGTAGTGCACGTGTATCCATCGACAGAACCATACATAAAGCATTATTTTTCAAGCTACAACCAGTGCCGCCGCTCCCACCACGCGCTGGGGTCGAGCAGAACACACGACACCCATAGCAAAGCGTTATGACAACGACATTTCAGACTGACAGAGACAAGATAAACGGCTTTTCCGCCATTTGTTACTGTTTTGTACACGTTGTTATATTAATTATAATTCAAAATCTGTTTTATTCGCCACAATATAGTAATGATAAATGTTGAGAGGGGCACTTTTGATTCATTTTCAAAAAGGGCAGGGGCTCAAACCCCCAAAGCCCTCCCCTCTGCAGTGCACTTGCCTGGTGTGTGTAACGTGTCCATGGTCTTGACTCCTGTCACACAAGGCGGCGAAATCTCCAACAGGGCTTTAATAGTCTAACGTTACAGTGAATGAGAGTATGAGCCGAGCCGAAACGAACGCACGTGCAGGCCATAGTGTGACATCCGTTAACCATAGTGTAAACATAGATGACGTCACGGGTTTTTCTATAAACGAAAGAACGTAGCCTTCGTTTGTATGGCCCAGGCAATTTATACATTTATAATACTTACTAAAATATAATTCATATTATTTTATTACTGTTGTATTAGTTGTTTGAAAAGTAAAAAAAGAAATTGGTCGGTCTTAAAGCCAATTTACAACCGGCAAGTCGGTCGGACTAAAAGGAAAAAAAAATAAAAAATTGAGTCGGCCCTAAATTGACAGGGTCGGTCGGGTTACGGCAAACAAGAATATTTTTAAGGATGGCCTGAATGCTTTTCTGCAGCGAGGACCCGCAGATGAGTTTAGTGTTGCGTACAGACCTGCATTTGATCGTTTCCTGATGGGTTTGTGCCGTTCTGAAGGCCCGGGTCTCATCCGGTGCGGTTTGCGTGTGAAAATCAGGCCGGATTAGTTTCGTAGCGACTGTGGAAACCAGATCTGTGGTTTCGGTCTGGTTTGCCAATGTGGACACGTGTTCAGAAACCAATTTCACTTCAGGAAACACTGTAGATTCATCTGGAGGCTTCAGACTCAAATGAAGCGGCTGTGAGATCTCACGGTTTCTTGATCAAGGGTTAGTTCAGCCACAAATGTAAACTCTGTCATTAATTCCTCCTGTGGTTGGACACCCGTCAGACCTCCGTTCATCTTCACACACTGATGAAGATATTAGTGTGTAAATCCGACGGCTCAGAAAGGCCTTCATTGACACCAATGTCATTTCCTCTCTCAAGACCCATAAAGGCACTAAAGACGTCGATACAAAGCCCATCTCACTACAGCGGCTCTACAATCATTATGAAGACACCAGAAGAGTTTAGGTGCGAGAAAAACAAAACTAAATAACGACTTATATAGTGATGGGCCGATTTTAAAACAAAGCTTCGAACCGTTATGACTCAGTGAATCGATTCAGGATTCGGATCTCTTGTCAATCTGCTGAAATCACGTGACGAATCATGTTATACTGCATTTTACATTAACCACCGATTGTGCTGATTCTGACGTTAAGTTTGGGGTTTAGGGGAACCAATGCTCACAGCTGTGAAGGAAAGGAAGTCGCGCAATAAAGAATGCGGCAAGTTTTTAATAGTTTTACCTCTTCTATTTATAATTCTTGCCAACCAAAATCGAAACTGCAGTTAGATTAATATCACAGGCCTGAAGTGTATCCAGACTTCGCTTTAGTTGGCCATCATCGTCACTCGTTAATCAGGGACTGTCGTATCTCTCTCTCGCTCTCTCTCTCTCTTCTGGTTTCCGACTTGATACAATCTAACGTTAGGCCTGTCACGATAAGACATTTTGCTGGACGATAAATTGGCCAAGAAATTATTGCGATAAACGATAATATTGTCGTTCTGAGACTATTTTCATCTAAAATAATGATAATGGCATAACAATGCAGGCACACCGTTTGCAAATATCAATAAACTTTAATTTCTATAGACTATTTAACACAAACTTTTTTAAATAACCACAATAAATGAACAAAACAACCAAAAACAATTAAAGCATGGACTCTCAGTCTGTTTATAATTTTCATTCAATAAATAAAATGGATGAAAACTGCAGCGGATGATTGTGTTTTAGGAGCATATTAGGGGCGGCACGGTTCACAAAACCCACGGTTCGGTTCGTAACGCGGTTTTAGGGTCCGGGGGGGGACCATGCAATCATCACAGCTTTCAGTTTGTCTACCGCAGATGTGACGCCGTCCTCTCCAGCAGCTGGAGTTTGTTTACGGATGCCATAGCAACTCTCAACGGCCACTAGGACTTATACGGTGTTATAAAAGCTATTTATCTGATGTAAAGTGTAATATTCATCTCAGAAAAAAATAATTCTAATGTCAGGCGCAGTTGAAGCAGTTGATTGTTTGCGTACATGTGTAGGTTTAGGGACGGTGTCATTATGCCAACATTATCTTCATAACTTCTTACCAAATAAAACGTTTATCCCTCTCCTGTCAACATTATAGCTTGGTGTGTGTGAGTGCGGCGTGCGCTGTGTAACTTAACACACTCAAAAGTAATCCGGTCAGGTCGTGTACGTGGTGAAGCATGTTGGTGTATTTACGTGCCAATTTTGCTAAGAGCGGATAGCGCGTTTCATTGTCTCTGCACCATGCTAGTGGATAAGCCGTAGAGTCAATTGGTTATTCTTGGAGATAGCGGGTTAACTCCCTGTCAGCGGTTACCTCTCTGATCGGTAAAGGGGCAGAGATTTCAGACCTCCGTTTATTAAGGAGATCTCCAGGATTTCTCTTCTTGGTAGGGGCTGGTGCACAGACCTCTCCCGAATCATCTCCAGCAGGAGCAGTCTCCGAAGCAGGAACTCTTCCACCGTTTCCCTCGTCAGCTGATTCAATTTCCCCCCGGAGTGAATCTTTTTTTATGTTTTAATAACACGGTTTTGGTGGTTATAGAGTTCTAATGACGGTGTTTAACTATAACCGCCGGTCTCACGGTTATATACTAACTGCACACCCCTGATTACAATTACT